>NW_018223357.1:44935-45444 GCF_001263595.1 Phalaenopsis equestris
GTACCATAAGGACTGGTAAATGTTGTTTTCTCTTGACCTTCAGAAGATATTTGAATTTGGTGATAATCAGTATATCCATCCATAAAACAAAAGTATTTGTGCCTAGCTATTCTATCCAGCTTTTGATCTAGAAAGGGTAGTGGAAAATGATCTTTTCTAGTGGCAAGATTTAATTTTCTATAATCAATGCATATTCTCCACCCTGTAATTTTTCTAGTAGGTATTAACTCATTATACTCATTCATAGTTACAGTTATTTCTCCTTTCTTAGGAACACAGTGAATTCGACTAACCCATGCACTATCTGAAATAGGGTAGATAATTCCAGCATCTAACCACTTTAATAACAACTTCTTTCATAATAGGATTTAATCTCCTTTGAGGATAAGCCCTGGGCTTGCAGTTTTCTTCCAGATTAATTCTATTCATACAAATTGAAGAACTGATTCCTTTATTATCAGCAATTGTCCATCTGAAGGCTTTCTTAAAATTTCATTCTTAAAATTTTT
>NW_018223357.1:45579-47762 GCF_001263595.1 Phalaenopsis equestris
AGGTTTTTCAATAGATGGACAAAATGATTTATCTTTGTCTATCGTGTCCAAAATTTCAAAACTTTCTTGAACATAACTTGAATCTTCCTGAAAAAGGCTTACGCATTGATCTAATTCTTATTCTTGCTCGTGTTCCAAATCTTTTTCTTCAAATTTTTCTTCATAAGTAGTCTTGAAATGGCATTCGCTCAGATATCTTATAACGTCCATTCTATAGCATTCATCATCTTTAACTTTTGTAGGGTTTTTCATTAATTTTGAAATGTTAAAAGTAACAATTTGATCATTGACATTCCCCTTTCTACACATCTATCATTGTACTTCCTGTGGCTAGGAAAGGTATCCCCAAAATGATAGGTATATCTTTATCTTTCTCCATATCTAGCACAATAAAATCAACAGGAAAGATAAATTGATCCAATTTCACTAGGACATCTTCTATAACTCGTTTAAGATAGGTTATTGAACGATCTATTAACTGCAGAGTTACAGTAGTAGGGGTTGTTTCTCATAATCCCAATCTTTTAAATATTGATAATGGCATAAGGTTAATGCTTGCACCTAAATCACATAAAGCTTTCCGATAAAATCTGTCTCCTATAGTACATGGAATTATAATGATACCAGGATCTTTAAGCTTTTCAGAAAGCTTCTTCTATATTATCGCACTGTACTCCTCACTAAGTGCAAACTTCCTTTTCCTGTTGAGAATATCCTTCATAAACTTTACATAGCTCGACATTAGTTCTAAGGCTTCAGCAAATGGAATATTGATTGCAAATTTTGAAAATTTCTTATCCAACTTTTATTGTCGAAGTCTTGGAGGAAATGGGGGCGGTGGTTTTTCTAAATTAATTTTCGGCGGAGAAATAGGTCTTTCAGAATCTTTCGGAGTGTCCTCTTTTGATTCTTCAATTTCTTCTCTCTACTTCAATCTCTTTTTAAAGCCTACCTTCCAACTCTCTTCCGCTTCTAAGTTGTTGGACTTTCACTTGCTCTTTATTCTGGTTTTTTGGATTTGAATGAGTATTATTTGGAAGTGTTCTTTGGGATCTATTACTTAATGAACTTGACATTTTCCCAAGTTGATTCTCAATATTTCTAATTGTAGCTCCTTGACTTTGTAACTGATTACCCATTTGTAACACCACTTATTCTATAGTCAACTTCTTATCCTTAAATTGTGTATTGCTATTGATTCCTGGAGGATAAGTAGATCTATAAGTATTATTCCCTTGGTTATTCTAGTTTTCCAATGGGTTTACTTGGTTGTTCCCCCATTGCTGATTATTACTACCCGAATTGTTATTCTAGTTAAAGTTGGGATAGTTCTTCCAGAATAATTGGAATTTGGGTTTTTTTGCTTATTATTTATGGTATTCAAAGTTTCTAATAATGCTTGAGAATCTACCATTGGGCCTAATGAATTCTCTGCAATCATGGAAATTGGTTGAGAAAATTTCATAACAAATTGGTCTAACTTCCTTGAAATTGCAGCAACTTTATTTCCTAACTTAGTAAATGCATCAGTTTCATTAAAAATTATTCGTAGCAATCTTTTTAATTAAAGCATAAGCGTCATGAAATGATTTTGATATCAATGACCCACCAGCAGCGACATATATAATAAATCTAAGAGAACCAATTAATCCATTATAAAAGATTTGAATTATTAACCAATCTGGTATAGCTTGGTGTGAACACTTTCTTAAGAGTTTTTAAAATCGTTCCCATGCTTCATAAATAGATTCCCCTTCAAACTGATTAAAAGATGTAATATCATTTCTAAACTTTGGTTTTTTATGGTGGAAAATATTTAGCAAGGACTTTTTGTGCTAAATCACCCCAAGTTCTGATAGATCTAGATGCTAACGAATTCAACCACATCTTAGATTTATCCCTCTGTGAGAAAGAAAATAACTTAAGTCTTAAGACATCATATAATACACCAACGTATTTAAATGTAGCGCACAATTCTCGAAAATTGGCAAGATGTAAATTTGGATCTTCAGTTTGTGATCCCCCAAACTGATTATTTGATACAATTTGGAAAATAGATGGTTTAAGCTTAAATGAATTAGCCACTACAGTAGGTTTTTGAATACTACAATGAAGTTCATCTACAGTAGGGTTGGCATAATCTCTTAAAAGTCTAAACTCTTGATGAATTTCAGCATTTTGAT
>NW_018223357.1:50908-59649 GCF_001263595.1 Phalaenopsis equestris
TTAACAAACAAAGCCTCAACAACATCACTACACAAACAATATAATCACACAGTGCAAAAAAAAAAACAAACAAGAAAAATAGATCACCAGTCATTATCTTCCTCATCATCGACATCTAACTTTTGCTACTGATATGGAGTATAAGTAGGGTGAATAGGGAACTGAATTGTATGGTCACCCCTCAAATATCTCACTAAGACATCATAATAAGCAGCATCATATTCAAATTTACGGTGAATCAGATCATCAGTGTGAGCATTTCTAGCCTCCATATTCTGCATCCTATGATCCATCCTCTAATATCTCCCTGTTGAATCATCATCTAGTACAACAACTCCCTGTTGCTAGGCTCACCTGAAGTAGGATCATTAGGGGTTTTAGAAGTAGAAGAAATATTCCTGGCCTGTCTTCTAGATCTCCAATCAACATGGGAATATCTCACTAAGACATCATAATAAGCAGCATCATATTCAAATTTACGGTGAATCAGATCATCAGTGTGAGCATTTCTAGCCTCCATATTCTGCATCCTATGATCCATCCTCAAAATATCTCCCTGTTGAATCATCATCTAGTCCAACAACTCCCTGTTGCTAGGCTCACCTGAAGTAGGATCATTAGGGATTTTAGAAGTAGAAGGAATATTCCTGGCCTGTCTTCTAGATCTCCAATCAACATGGGACTCATAAGTCTTGATGTTGGCAGGCCCAATTGGTCTCTGAGGCTCAATCCTCTCCTCATGAGGTCTAAAATCAACTCCTGCCTGCTCACAAAGTGTGTAAATCGGAGCAGGGTGTGCCAATCCACCAGTGGCCTCTCCCAGGCCAATAGATCAAGTGTTCATATATATATGATAGAGCCTACATTTCTATCCATCACTTGCTGAATACAAAAGTTTAGGATGGCTCTATCCTTGGTTACTTCGTTATGATGATTCGTTGGAATCATCCTCCCAGAAATAAAATAATGTTAGGCCTTAGATGCTACATTTAACATAGAAAGGGGAAAGTTAACTTTAACTCCATTCTTCATTTAGCCCCTTTTACAATAGTCAGAAAAAGAGATAACTTCATCTAAAGCCTGACCTATAGCAAAAAAGAATGGTACTGGCATCTATACACATCTTCTAACTGATAAAACTCATTAATTTTTCTTGGAGTAAACTCCAACCTTTTTCCTCAAACAAAGACAAAATCATTAGAAGCTTCAGAAAGGTTGGCATAAAAATCCATTACAATCCCAGCTATCACATTGGCGGGGGGAAAAAAAAAAAAAAATCAAACGTTCAACTTCTCCTCCCAGATTATTAAAACCTCGGTCCTGAATCACTTTTTTATTTTCTTACAAACTTTGAAATCGAGCACTCGCTCTAAAGCTAACAAATCTTTGCTCGTCATATTCTACTTTTCTTTTGCTAGATCTAGGTTTTTTTTTTTGTTTGATCTAGGTGCCATTGAAAATCTAAAAAAAAATTTTAAAAATTACGAATAAATCCCAAAATTCTAAAAATCAAAATGTAAAACATTTTAAACTTCAAATCACTCAATAAGAGTTCATCACCAAAGGATTTTCTCAAACATTTCTCAAAAAAATTTCCATATTTTCAGATCTATGCAATGTGCGATTAATCCTTGGTGAAAATAAAAAAATTTTGGTTTAAAGTGTAGCTCTTACCTAGAGAAGATGAAAATTGAAGTCTTTTATCCTCTAAATCGCCTCAAATCCACCAAAAATCAAGCTCTAGCCGCCCAAACTGAAGGTTGAAGATGACTTAAGCGTAAAAAATGGTGGCCACGGTAAAAATTATGAATTTTTAGGGGTTTAATTTGCTGTCAAGTTGAGGGCGCCGTCGGCGCTGAAGGCCCGAAAAATCCATATTTTGATTTTTTTAATTTTTAATTTCCTATCAACTTACTCGAAAAATTTTTAGTATTTTAGAAACTAATTTTTATCTAACAATAATTTACAAACAAAATATTTCACAAACACCAATTTTCACAAACAGCAACAAACTAACTTTTATATATGAAAATACACTTTTTACAAACACATTTTCTTAATTACACATTCATACATATTAAACATTTTTAGTATTTCACAATCACACACCTTTATATATGAAAGTACACTTTTTAGAAACACATTTTTTGATAGAGAATCTAAAGTCTTCAATTATTACACCTCTTCTTCAATGCTTTCTCCTCCTCTGATATCTCCCATAGATTGGTAATGAATATATAAGTTGTAGAAGGATCAGTGTGAGAATTGATCTGTCAAATTTTCTTCAATCCACCCATTTTCTTCAAACATCTGAACTAATCCTGCTTCAAAAGTTACAGTGTGATAAAGATTTTCTTTCATTCTCCAATATAGGTGATCAATTTAAGATTTAAGATCTCCTACTGCGTTTATAATAATATGAAGTTCCCTTTCAATTTTCTTCAAATTTCTTATCTAAAGCAAGCGAACTTCTAACTTTTGGTGGTATTAATGGAGTTGAAGAATGTGAAGATTGATCTATGATGGCTTCTAATACTTCATTTCCATTTCCAAAATAATTCTCATCAATAGGGATCATGGGCTCCCAAGGTAATAAAGTCTTTTCCCAACTTTCATATGGCACAATGGCTTGACTGCAAATCAAAAAGATAATAGATGGATGCCCAAGTCCATAAATTGGTCCATTAGTAAGGATACTGATATTAGATTTAAATATAATAGTCCCTATATCAATGGGTTTTTCCATTTGTATGCAGTATTTTAAAATAGCACATTCTTTGGTAACTCTACTAATTTTCATAGTATATAGTATGAAGTAACTTTGCAGCAATAAAGAAATGCCATTGCTTTGAGATTGGATTAAGTAATGAAGTGAAGAAACTAACATATCCTTCATCTCGTACCACCCACACCTCACTCTGATCCGTCAAAAGATTATACACGTCTTGCATCAAATCTCGTGTAGGAATGAAATTTGTATAATGACAGATTAGAACATTGTCTATCATATATAACTCATTAATCCTTCATAGAGTAAATGGTACAACATTACCTCGTATGAAGACAACACCTTGAGTAATTCCATGTAAGTTTGCATAAAACTCCTTCACCACAAGTATGACAACGACAGATGTAGTGTAACACATAACTTCCTAACGTCTTTGCAGAATGATCTTATCAATCAGACCAGTTGGATTGATCACTCTATGATTAACAAATCCTATTTCCTTTATCAATCTCCTCTTCGCAATAACTTTATCATTTAATATTTGTGCATCAAAACTAATAAACTTGCTGTTGTTGAAAACTCCATATCTCAAATTATTTCTAGAATTGGAAGCCATGGAATCCGAAAATGGGAAGTCTCTAGGTGCAAGAATATTTTTAGGCCTTTTTAAACTCTTCCCAACGGTTATTATGAAGTGAAATCATGCTAAAATCCACCAAAAGTCATCTAAAACCATCCAACCATACTCGGCGTCGTTGGTGCTCTCGTCAGTGCTCCATAGTGGCACTCCCGACTCTGATGTCCATTATCTAGGGCACCGTCGGCACCCATTCTAGTGCCTTCGGCGCTAGTGGCCAAAATTGCGACTTTCATTTTTTTTTTCAATTAAATTCCAAATTTTCCTCCAATATCAATATTTGACTTAATTTATAACAAATGCAATTGTGTAGGATTATTAACTACTAATATATAAGACACTTTATCAAACAAAATAAGAACACATAGCAATATAAGTATGGGTTGTTGTTGACCTCACTTTTGGTTGAGGTCTAGTCTTTCTCTTTAGTAGCCTATGGTCTAGCCATATGACTTTCCTGTTGACTATTCTTAGAGAACTAGAAAAGACACCCTCACCATTAGAAATTCTAAACTCTTCTTTAGTCAACTTGAAGTTCCACATATTGGTCCTAACCTCTAGCACTTAGAAGGTGGGGTCATTATGGGGGAGCTCAAGGAGAGTTCCTATAGGGATATATGACCTTAGGGTTGACCTTGAGTGTTGTTATAGAGCTAAGGCACTCACTTCACTCACAATCACTCACTACCCTAAACCCAGAATTTCCTGACTTTGGTCCCTTGAGCCTTTGGAAAACTCATGTAGATGGTCCCCTAAACCTACTAGCTCTAGGCTAGGGTTTAGCTAAGACCAATACATAGAGGTCACAAATGGGGTTTCCATTGGTCCATGACTTACTTTTTGTGGTTAGTTCCCCAATTTTACCCAAAATACTCAGTCTGGCCTTTTGCCCCTAAACTCCCCCAAATTACCCAAGTACCCTTGAAACCCTAAAATTGGTCAAAATTCCCAAATTTATCCAAAATAACCAAACTTGTTCAAAAAACATTTCAAACCTTTTGAAAACACCCAAATTACCCAAAATCACCAAAAATTGCCAAATTACCAAAATGCCCCTCATGGGCCCAAAATTTCAAAAATTCTAAAAAATCAATTACCAAAATACCCCTCCATAGCTCAAAATCCCAAAAATTCAAAAAATTCCAAAAAATTCTCAAAATATTCTAAATATTTCCAATTTCATTTTTCTCAACTACCACATGACCCAATTTGGCCAATTTGACTATCTTTAACCAAAACCCCCAAATTTGCCTCCAAATTTGCCTTTAAAGACCCAAATTCTTATGGCCCCTCAATCTTCTACTCAAATGTCCATCAATTCGATCCCAATCTCCCCAAATTTCAATATCAAACTCAAATACACCTTCAATATGACAAAAATAAACCAAATCCAAACTCTATTGGCCCATGCTTCGAGCCCAATTTTGATTTAGATCAAAGCTCTAATTTTGCTCTATTGGCCCATGCTTTGAGCCCAATTTTGATTTAGACCAACCCCCCAATTTTGGCTACATGACTTACTCTCTCCAAATTGAACCCCATATCCTACTCAATTTGCTAGTTCTTATTGAACATTTTAAACAATTAATTTGGACTTAGCCCAAGAATAGCCTAATATAGACCCAAGTCTAGCCCAACATGCCCAAATCGACCAAATCTTCAAAATCTTTCAAATTGACCCTCCAATTGAACTCAACTTCAAAATCTTCAAATTGACCCTCCAATTGAACTCAAAACCCTTTTCATCCTTCACCAAAGTTGTTCCTTACAATCACTTACACCAAATGAAATATTTATTTGGACCAATTTACATGGTTAACCTAGCCCATACCTAATTTTTGGTCATTTGCACCCACTTGGACCCATGCACTAAATGTAGCCTAACCACCCCAAAGCAATCAAATTAATGACTCCACAAATTAATGACTCCAAATTAATGACTCCACAACCATTAGATGGACCCTAAGACTGAGCAAAATCCTACCTAACCGAAGCTAAGTGAGCCATGTACCAATGGTACCCTAAATTAAGGGATATGTTTTCATAATATGCTTAGGCTTAAGATCTTTTTTCCAAAACTAAACCTTAGCCCATTAAATTGCTATAACATATTCCCCTCGGTTCCCTGAGCTCCTAGCCACCTCCCTCTGCCATGGCCGGCTGGCCTAGTCACTGGAGAACACAAAATCGAGGACCACCTCCCAAAATCGAGGACAACTTCCTCTTAAACTTCAACAAAATCAAACCAATAGGCCACCTCACCCAAATGAGATGTTAGAGCCTCTCTGCCCTCCACCTAAGCACCATTTTTCACCCCTCAATTGGCCATGACAGCCAAGAGCCACCCCTTAGCCATTTTTATAAAAACTCACCTCCGCAACCATGGAAGGGGTGTTGAAATTTTCTCAGACAGAGACCTCCAAATCACTGCTTGAGCTTCCTTGAGACCTCCACAACTCATTCCAATCACTCCATTGCCCTGATTCCCCCTGTGTAACCCTAATTTTGAGCTCAAAAATTAGGGAAGAAATAGGACATCCCTTAAAACTCGACCAAACTCCAATTACTTGTGCCCACACCTTCACAATAGCAAGAAAAGGAAAAGCCCCATCAAATACCCCTCTGAAAGAGCCCCTAACATAGCTCTAGACCAACACCTGAAATCGAGCTTAGTCGAATTCATACATAGACTTTACACCACAAAAAGAGGCTCAATCCTTAGCCTCCTTGGACGTCAACGAACGTGTCAAGCATCTCTGATCGAAGCTTCCCTTCTTAGAGCCAATGTATTGAACTTCTTCTCCTCCAAAGATTCTTTTGATTCTACATTTTCTTGAGCTTAATTTCATAGAATCTTAACCATATGGATATGTTCCACTAGTCTAGACGAGCATTTTAAAAAAACATTCACTTAATTTGGTTGAGAAACGAGGGAGATATCAAGCTTGCAAGATGGATGCTTCTCGGGCCAGGCTATCGAGGACAATGGCGGAGTGTCATTCGATCAAGTGTGTATCAGATGGACGACCAAGATGAAGCTGGACAGCGCTTCGGGACATAAATCGCAGGCCGAGTTAGCGCTGAAGTGGATGGCGGCGTCGAACAGGAGCGCGCAACATGGAGCCTTAGAGCTGCTTAAGATGATGTGTCATCGTGCGTTTGAAAAGATAAATAGGGAATTAAAAAATTTAGGAAATGACCCTTAACTTCAAAAATCCATATCTTGGTGTAAAAAAATCACAAAAATAAAATAAAAATACCCTCTTGCTCAGTGAATAGGGGAGAACAATGTGGATTAAACTTTGTGTCCATTTGATGCATATTTGATTTTTAAAAAATAAATTAATGTTAGGACTCTTTTGATTCTCCATGCATATAGGCATTTCACCATATCTTGAATTTTTGGCATGTTGTAGCCTCTATCAAGGGGAACAATCTCTAATTTTTCCAAAGATAGAGAAGTTTTTCCAAAACCAGAGAAGAACTCTAGATAGAGATCCATATTTTTCAAGTTTATGTACATTATTTGCTTAAATTAATCATAATAATTAGCATGCTGCTCAGAAAAATCCAAGAAAATTTTGGAAGTTTATGATCACTAGAAAACCTTTAGGAAAATTTCTCATGAGCCAAGTCATTCAAAATAAACCTAATTTGTCTGAACCCTAAAACACTAGGGTAATTAATTTTCCTAAACACAAACATCAAAATGACTTAATTTCTTATCTCCACTTTTGTTTAAGATCTAGAGAACTCACCATAAAAATTTCAAGGCATTTTGAGTCCATTTGATGGCCTAAATTGATTTTTCATGTTAAATATCTTTTTTGGCACTAAAATGGTTTTTAATGATCAAAATATAACTCAAAAAATTATGAAAACTTATTTTTTGAGTTCTCTGTGAGCAGAGAAATTTTAGAAAAATAAAATCGTGTTGAAAATAAAAACTTCATTTTTTAGCCTTTTTTTAAATATTTAAAATAATTAAAAATTCATAAAAATCACAAAAATAATAAAATTCATGGAAATACTTCTCTGTATTCTCTGACCTCAAGAAGATTTTTCAAAAATACAAAACTTAATTTTCCCCATTTATAATATTTTATATTTAATAAATACCCCAGAAATTAAAATAACTCTAATAATTCAAATAAAATTATAAAAATCATGAAATTTTGTCCAAAAGGTTCTTTGGTCTAGGTCTACCTCTAATAAAAATTTTATGTGATTAGGCTTCACCTTGGTCAAGTCAACAAATTTTCTTTGAAAATCCTATTTTTACATAAAAATAATTATATAAATTAAATTAAAATTTGGAAAATCACATTTTCTCCTTTGATGTCTTAATTGACTCTTGAATGAGGTAGGATAAAAATTTCAAAGTCATTTGATTTGAATTTGACAAATTATGAAGTGTTAGAGCCATAGGGGCAAAAGTGTAATTTTAGGAATTTGGCCTTAATTGACATTTAGGCTTAATTCAAGGAGGGAAATGGGCAACCTCTGATCTTAATCAACTTGTTTGGATGATTGAAGTTAAAAAGGGATTAATTGGTAGAAACCAACCTCACTTTCCTAATCAAAATGATAAATTAATAAATTTCTAAATTATTAAAATTTGGAGGTTTATTAAAATTAAATGAACCTAGGACTTAGGGGTAAGACTTTTGAAGTCAATAATTAATCAATTTAATACCCCTATTTGATGTTCAAATGAAATTCAAATAATGAATCATGATCACCTAAAAATTAATATTTTCAAAATTAATTAAGACACTCCCGTAAGTCTTAAGGGCTTAGTAGTGATGTAAGTTAAATCAAGATTGATTAAATGAGCAGTAAAAAAACAAACATAGCTAAGATTAACACCTTTTAAAACATTACAAGCCCAATTAGGACCAAAATTTGGCTGAGTGTTCCAACAACACCGACTTACCCCTTTAATGGTCTTCATCCACATAACATTCAAATTAAATTATAAATAATAATTACCCTACTCTTAGTGATAATTAGGGCATTAATGTTCATTGAGCATTAGGGTGTTCATAGGGTGAATTATTAAGCAACACAATAATTTTAAATGAGCTCGAGGCCTTTCACCAGGTAGTGAGAGGGAAGCATGGACCTGCTTCTTTCTCCTAACTTGTTGGATACCTCAGAGGTCCACTAAACTTGATGTGTTTTGCTTAACAAAATCATCCTTAATTAAACTCTTAAGGACCCACCAAGATATGACCTAGGGTTAGGTAGGTCACCAAAACTTTACTTTCTTGCTTCATATAAAATGCCCTGACATGCATTTTGAGTTTCAGGTGGTGGAACTAGAAGGTTCGTCAGGTAAGCTTTTACAGTTTACAGCGTCGTCTTTCTTGTACT
>NW_018223358.1:0-912 GCF_001263595.1 Phalaenopsis equestris
TCCCTGAGAAAATACCTACTGAAGAGAAACCTCATGAGATGGAAGAAGAATTATCAGAAATCTATCCACTGCTGAGAGGAGGCAAATTCTATCCTCTTATGAATACCGATGAATACGAAGATGTCCAAAAGTATGTTGTTACTCTGCCAATCTCTCATAAAGAGAGTAGGGGAAGGAAGAAATTCCATCCCATTTCTCAAATTAGTACAGTTTTTCAATAATTGGCTGTCAAAGAAGGTTGTTCAGTCCATGAGTTACTCAGACGAATGGGACACACAATATCCTCAGAAGAGATTTTAAGGGATATTAAATCAAACATAATACATCTGCTCATGTTTCTATTTGGTCCCGTTTGGGAAATAGATTTAATACTATAAGACATAGGCCCATAAAATCAAGATTGGGTCCAAGAATTTCTCAAAAATATTTATCTAACACTGTATATGGTATACACAAAGAGGAGCATACTTCTTCTCAACATATTGATAATTCTGCTAGGACATCGTGTCCTGAATCATCACTGTTGAAGAAGAAGATGTGGATACACAAAGTTGTATCACCGGTACAGTCTGATAAACCTGATCAAGGAATAAATTTAGAATCTGAAGTATCTGATATCATTACCATTATTGCCATTGAAATGGAAAAGGAAACCCCACAATGTTCTCCAAGAGCAAGTGATATATCATGAATTGAATAGAATGTTGAAAAACTTCGAGATGATATCTATGAGTTAGCTCGAGAACATGGAGTCTCTGTAAGTGAAGAAGATGAAGACTTTGATTACAGTGATTATCTTGAAGAAGACTTCATGGATATCCATGTTGTTGAAACAAGAGCTTCTGCATCCTCACGAGATGAAAATGTCATTGAAGAAATGCAAAGAGCCCTTCTCGAAAAAGATGAACTTGT
>NW_018223358.1:1994-2575 GCF_001263595.1 Phalaenopsis equestris
TCTGATGAAGAATCCAGAATTCAAACTTCTAGAACCAAAGAAACCTGAAGAAGTCAATAAGAAGAATGAACCGAATTACTGTCCATATCACAGAATGTTGGGACATACGATCGAAGAATGTTTTGTTTTCAAGGATTGGCTTGAAAAGAACATTAAAGAAGGGAATATCGCTATCCCGAAAGAATATTTAAAAGAACCTGAAAAAGGTTCGATAAATGTGATTTCGGATGAGCCAATTTCCCAACTTGATCCCTACACTAAAAAGGATGGATGGAGTTCAACTTGGAACAAGCTCAAGAAAGTCCTGGATCATATACAGGAATCAACAGAAGGATCTGCCTCATCTACCAAAGATGGATGGGATACAACATGGAGCAAATCCTCCAAGAAAATGATAAAATAGATCCAAAACGCTTCCAGACAGACTACATATCAAAATTTTCAGTCCGGCAGATTAAAAATGGAAACTTCGTCACAGGGACCATCGTCATCAAAATCAAAGAAGATAAAGAAAAAGAAGACTTTTGTTGATAGCACTAGGGATAGAATAGGGGCTGCCTCTACTAGATATATTGTCTCGG
>NW_018223359.1:0-1741 GCF_001263595.1 Phalaenopsis equestris
TATAGTATATATATATTCTCTAAATTTCCTAATTTTTTAAAACTATTTAATTTAATTAAATTTAATTGTTACCTTCTCAGGCAACGACGCCAAAAACTTGATCCCGATTTTTTTATATGCAAGGATTTATGAAGTTGACACCACTACAGCGCCAAAAACTTTATCCTTATATGAAAAGTAAGTTGTGTAAAATATATATAATTATAAGTAATTAATAACGGGATTCTACGCAAGTATACGTATCATTATCAAGTATAATGAACATTCTATTTAAGCCCCAAATATCGATCCCACGGGGAAGGTGTAAATTAGCAATGGTAAAATTTACCAGGAAATTTATAAAAAATCACACAAAATCACTGTCACTAATTTTGAATGTTGATATGTTAACCAAACTAAATTATTTAACTATTAACAAAACTGAAATGCAAATTTTTAATAATAAATACTAATCTACTAACTATGTTTATGTAATGAAAGTTTCTTATGTGAACAAATGTCATTCCAACTACAATAAAATTCTAGTGAAATAAGATAAGATAAAAGTTTATAATATGTATTGTACTAAACAGGAGCAATTTTAATTCTCTGCCCTCATACAATGCATAGAAAATCATTGGTTAATCTTAGGTTTAGTCCCTAAATCGGTGACTAGGCTAGGAGAATACTGGCTCCCACTCCAGAGCTCCCACTTCCCTTCACCTAAAGGCTAACTCTTGCTTTAGTTTTTAAACACTAAGACCAAATTAGGGATTTTAGTCTGTCACCCTAAAGATTCTCCAATTCTACACCCAACAAAGAATATTTCCCTATTTATTTGCACTTAACTCCTTGAACAAATTTCTCCTCCATGAAATCTAATGTGATCCTCACTCTGTTGTATAACTCATACTCCATTTCCTGGATCATATGTTTCACAACATATTTTAACAAATCAGTTGGCCAAATTGAAAGTAAACTAAGTTCGGAGTTGAAAAATCATCACATTTTATTTTATATTTTAAATATGGCACATTCATATTATCTCTTCATTTCTTCAGATCTCAGAGTAGAGGGAAAGAAAGAGGAAACTACTCAAACTTCATGAGAAATATATGACAAAACATAAATTTCATATATAACAGAAAGTTCATACAACACTAAATAAACAAACAAAGTTATCTAGAACTCTTTCTCAAAGAAAAATCCTTTGTAGCATTTTCTTAAAAATGCAATAAAAAGAACTCCCTCACTTTTCTCCTTCTCCAACACGTATACAGAAAGTTTCACACTAAATTTCACCACAAGAACTCTAAACTATGAAAGAAAAATTACTAATTGACTCCAATTTGTGGTGGAATGAAGATGGGTTATGGAAATATAGTGTTGTGGAATGTTGTAGAGCAAAAAATGAACGTAGAGGATCCTCTTTTCTGATAAAATTTGGCCCCAAATAAAGCCCAAGGTCGGATCTCCAAGAGGTGACTCCAAAAATTTTTCAAAAATCTTCCAAATACATTGAACCTTCCAGAAACGGGGTCTAAACTGCCTTTAGTGCTGTTGGTGCTGAGTAAAAATCCTTCAGCTTTTGGTTGTTTTGCGTCGTCGCCGCTGACCCCGGCGCTAAGCATTTCCTCAAAAATGTCATTTTGACTCCAAATTTCATCCTTTTTGCTTTAAGCCCTAAAAATCAACAACCTTCAAGATAACATCAAAATACCTTCCATTAAAGTGCAATATCACCAAAAAAAGGTATAAAATA
>NW_018223359.1:3082-5343 GCF_001263595.1 Phalaenopsis equestris
TTTTAAAACCAAATCTTAAGCAGTATTTTTAGTATATGATGAAACTATTGGAGTGGATCCCTAATGTGGCATTTTATAAGATTCCTAGAGGAGAGAACACCCTTGCAGATGATTTGGCCCACTCGCAAAAAAAATTGCATGTTCTCAAGAGGATTTCATTAAAATAATGGTACAACGACGTCAGGTCCTATCCCAAACTGACATAGGTACTTTGTATAGATTGGGGAATGAAAGAGTAGTAATAGCATTTGCAGAGACTACGGAAGATTGGGGTCAACTTTAATAGACTATTTGTAGATAGGAAAGCTACCTGATGATAAGTCAGCAGTGCATCAGATCAAGAAAAGAGCTCTATCCTACACCTTGATGAATGATGTCTTGTATAGGAGGTCATTCAATCAAATGTGGTTGTGATTTCTTAGTGTGTCTGAAGTGCAGAATAATGCTATAGAGGTGCATGTAGTACTTTGTGGTGCTCACCAGTGTCTGATAATGAAAATGAAGATTTAGAGGCTAAAGTATTACTGGCCCGCAATGATGACCAACTACATGAAAATTGCCAAGAGTTGTCAACCGTGATAAGTGCACGGTGTGGTTCTACATTAACCTCTGAATGTTCTGCATTTTACTACGTCATGGCCATCCGAGTGTTGGGGCATGATACACCCAAAATATATAAAATTTTTATACACATTTTTATACCTATTTTTGAGATATTACGCTTTAATGAAAGGTATTTGTGTGTTTTTCTTTTAGGTACTATCAAATTGATGAAAAATGCTAAAAGTAGTGAAAAATGGTCAAATTTGGAGAAAAATGAAGAAAGGTGCAAAAATGAACTAGGATGCCTAAGCTCCCAAGACTGACGCATAAGCACTAGAGGTTTTGTGCCTTAGCGTCAGGTACCCTGCGCTTAAGCGCTAGAAGTACTTATGAGATGAATTATTTATTTTAAATGGATTTTTGAAGAGGTTTTTGAAGCAACCCTTGGTAAAAACATGGCAAAATAACCCATGGTCATGAAAATTCATTTATTTGGCTTTTGAGGAGGAAACTTCTAGAATATTCATTGAATGGAGACACCTTTTTAAAGATACACCAAGGCACCTTATGGATTTTGATAAGAAAAGACTTAAATTAACCAATAGAAGAGGCCAGCCACCCACCAACTTTACAACCATCATCCATCTAAGTCATTGTAGCTGCCACCGACCACTTTTCTTTTTATTTTTAGATTTAGTTTGTATTGTGAGTGAAGGAAGAGAATTCAAAGGAACTTCAAGACATTTGGTGGCGAGGCTTTGAGATAAGTGTTTATCGTTGTGAGTACACTTGGTTTTATATTAGATTTTTTTTTTGTGCATGGTTTAAGCTTTTAAACTCATGTGTGATTATATTTTCTCCATGAATTTTGAGTGGTTTTCTTTATCTTTTTTCCTTAAAATGATAAGTGATTAAGTGTTAAAAGAAAATTGTGTGAAGTATTAGGCCTCAATGTTGAAAGAAGTTGTAAGGATTTAAAACCTTGCACTTCATTTACTTCTTGATTTTGCCAATTAAGATGTTAATACTTATTGTGAGAACATGTAAGATCCGAGATGGTATTGTCTCAGTCAACAAATTGTTAGAATCACATATTGATTTTATGAATGAGAATGTAATTCATGGGGTTGAGTGCAAATAAATAGGGAAATAATCTTATTAGAGGACTTTAAAGTGAAGCTAAAGTCCCTAATTTGATTTATAGTTTCAGGTTTTGATACGAGATGTTAGCCCCAAGGTGGAGGGAGAAGAGGGAACTCGAGAGTGAGAGCTAGTATCTTCCCTGTCTAGCCGGTCTTAAAGACTATACAAACTATAGATTAGCCCCCTTTTTTTCATAGCATTTCTATTAAGGGTAAAGAAAATTATTGCTCCTATTTGACACAACACACTTAGAATACTTCCACAACAAAATTTCTCTACTTATTAGTGATTCATGAAATGAAAATAGATATTTTATTTATATAACTTTCATCTTGCAAGTACTTGGTTGAGTTAGTTAGTTGCTTACTTTATTTTCATAAACCAAAAAAAATTACATAAAAGAATCAAATTTTCATTCATATTTTAGTACCTTAAGTTTAGATAAGAATATTTTGCTCAGTAGAATATTGTCATCTAAAATTTCTAAATTTTTAAATTCTTAAAAAGCATATAGTTATTTTCCATGTGGGTTCAATATTTGGAACATAATAAGAAAGTCTTATATTGCTTGACAA
>NW_018223360.1:0-1793 GCF_001263595.1 Phalaenopsis equestris
TAAAAATGTTCATTTGAGTTAATTAGAGGATGATGTAAAATGATATGCAGCTGATTTCCACAGAAAATGAAATTTGGAAAAATTAAGGCATTGGCGCCATATGCGCCAAATTGGCGCATGAAGTGCCAGTTTACAGAAAGTCAGCGCATGATGTGTCAGATTTGGTGCTATATGTGCCAAATTTTTGAAAAAGCCAGATTGCATAAAAAACCGTGAACTAGCACAGCAAACTTCATTTTTATTGCTTGGGTCATCTCCTACCTTTAAACCGTGACCTAGGGCTTCACATTGTGCGCTTTAGAAAAGATTTTGAAGGCCAAAGATCTTAGATTTCATCTTCTCTTAGCAAGAGCTTCACATTAACCTATAATTTTTTTATTTTCACCATGAATTTTTTCTACATTATGGAAGATCCAAAATTTGAGATTTTTTATGGAAAAACTTGAAGAAATCTCATGGTGAAAATTTTCTTAACAAATATCTTACTTGGGGAGTTAGATTTTTGATTTTGTAATTTATTTGGATTTTATTTGGATTCTCATAGAAATTGCAATGGCTCCATGAGTAAGGAGAGGAAAGCCAATAGAAGATTATGATGCAAGAAGATTTGTCAATTTCAAACCCCAACATTGTTATAACACCAAATGGAATCAAAAAATTTGATCCAGGAATGGGCATTTGCTTACCCGGGTGGCGAGATCGAGAGGTTGATTGTTCCAGAAATTGCGAAAGGTTTTGCTACTTCACTGTAGTAGTGATTGTACCAATGCTTTAGGGGTTTTATGTCATAGGGGTTTTATGTCAACTTGAGGTTTACCACTGAAGATCTCATCTTCGAGAGAGGTAAGCAAGTTGAATTTTCTAAGGAAAGGATCAATGCTTTTTATGAGCTAAGAAATGTATTTCATTGCAAATACCTTGCATTCGTGATGACTAATGCATCACTGGATGAAGTGATTTCTTTTCTAACTGATAGAATAGGATAATGGAAGATTAAAAATAATAAGAAAATTAACTTCTCCGCTTCCATGATGACTATTCAATCAAAAGTGTGGCACCACTTCATCTATGCTATATTACTGCCAACAAATCATCTAAGTGAAGTGATGAAGGATAGAGCTATGCTAAACTTATGCATTCAAAAAATGTAGGTAGTAGATTTTGGTGCTCTCATAATTCATCAGGCTCGGATTATAGCTAATAGTGTTACAGCCAGTAGTTACAGCCAGTAGATTGGGTTACCCTGCCCTCTTTTTCACTTTATGTGAGCAATCAGGAGTAGAGTTCCCTAAAAATGAGGAAAGACCGCAACCATAAAATCTTATTGGGAAGCATAAGGTTCAAAGAGTAGAATCATTTGTTGAATATAGGAGTGGAGGTATTGATAGACCCTCTACATCGGCTGCAGGGGCCTCTACATCTCACTCTGCTTCACTTGAAAATATTATGGAGCAGCTTATGATTCAACAAGTGGATATTGTGAATAATTAATATGTAGAATCATATTGGAGAAAGTGGAGCAAGAAATGCTTATAATGATGAGTATAAGCAGACGAGAGTTCAGTATGATATAGCCTTTGAGGAAGCTATGGTTAAATATTTTAGGGGTGAATACAATGTGGAATTTCTAACTTGCCCTTGTTTCACTCCTTATGCTCCTATTCATGATGAAGAAGAAGAAGAAAAAGAAGAAGAAGAAGATGATGATGATGAGGTAGGCGATGAGGACTGATATTCGTAGGAGTTTAGTTTGTTTTATTTGTTTGTTATCTTTGTTATGATGTTGTTAGTTG
>NW_018223361.1:0-505 GCF_001263595.1 Phalaenopsis equestris
TCTTGTATCAACCATATTGATTTCCATGAATTCTTTGTCAAAATCCATATCGACATCGCTAATTCCTTGTTCTTTGGCAAGCTGGCCCAAGTCAGTTCGTAATTTGTCCAATTTAACCTCAATTGAGTTCTCTTCAACTGCTTTGATATCCGACGGAGTCTGTTGCAATTGTTTCTCCCCTATCTCTGTAGTTGAGGAAACTATAGTAGCATCGGTCGAGGTATCAGACTCGTACTTCTTTCTTGTAGTACGGTCCTCCATCCCTCCCAAACAAACTGGTCTGGAGACTTTGGGAATCCAAACATTCTTCCTTAGAGATGTATGCGGACGGGGTGTCCCGTTGGCATCATCAAAATCGTGGGAAGAGGCATGTTCCCCATCGAGTAATCCAGACCTTGTAGTAGAAGCCTTCTTATCGTAAGAATTTATAAAAGGCTTCTTTTGTACTACAGCGGGTTGAATTTTACCTAACCGGTATTCTGCTTTTAAGTGGTTTAGTAGTGGT
>NW_018223362.1:0-2532 GCF_001263595.1 Phalaenopsis equestris
AGGAACAATGTAAAAACACTGATTTCAACGGTTTGAAAAAGTAAAAAACTGTCAAAACACAGTTTAACCAAAACAAATGAAACTGCAGTGCATTTTCAAACCGCCACCGCACCACCGCCCTAAACTGACCCGAATCGTCCTAATATCTCTGAAACTACAATCTTTCTTTTATTGTACGTTCATGAACATAAGAGCATAAGAGCGGTGGTGCTAATTTTATTGTTATGTGAATGTTTTGGGTAATAAAGACATAAATATTAAACTTTAGATGCAAATATATATAATATTACTAATTTTGGGTGTTATTTATGTAAATTCTCCAAGATATTTTTTGGTGGACCGGAAAGCGTCCAATCGCCTGCATTAAACTTTAATAAAGAAATGTAATTATTAGAAATATGGATGTACGGCAGCGGGAACTAATCGATTCCAAAATAAATATCTAATTGAAATCTGCGTTTTTAAAAGTGCTTTTTAGTTAAAATCGATTAAAAGATATATAATTTTCTTGAGAGGCTGTTTGGTAACGACTTTAAAATTAAAATTAAAATTAATTTTATTTAATTATTGCCCAAAAAAGTCAAGAAAATAATTTTAAATGTTGAATCTTGTAAATATAATTTCTGGTTCATTTTTTTTTTAATTTTAAATTTGTGAAATAATTGCAGCCAAGTGGATTTATATTATTCGCTGCTTATTTTTGGCGTTGAGAGTTATGAGATATTAAGTTAATTAAACTAGTATTATTTGTTAATTAATCAAATGTATTTATGTATATATGTTACAGAGTCAACAGATTTTTATGTATATAAGTTGAATCATCGAAGATGAATCTCAAGACATGATATGAATCTCAAGATTTTTTTTTTTTTAACGAAGAATATTTAAATTTTGATTAAAAATCATTTATAACACGATATGAATCTCAAGATTTTTTTTTTAACGAAAAATATTTAAATTTTGATTAAAAATCATTTATAACACTGATTTCAGTAAACTTACAGTGAAACAAACGTCTCGATGAAATGGATATGATAATATCAAAAGTGGTCAAATTCGAGTCAATTCAAGCTCAGATCAACCCGTTAAATCATTTTTCGAAGCTTTGAGTGCATGATTGGAAAGTTAAACGAATTCCAAATCGCTTGTAGGTTGATCATGAGATAAATCTAACGATCTCAAGCTTGCTCAATTCTAACATTATTGATGCACTCAAATGTTCACTGAATGTCATCTGATCGAGGGATATATCTCTTGGTTGTGTGATGGATGTTTTGAATTCACTCCTTATTTACAGAGACAGTCCTCCCAAGCTCTGAGGCATACCCTACTCTTGAGAGGGGACCAAAACCTTGAGCTAGAAGAAGTTTGGAGGAAAAGCTGAAGTCAAGTATTTCTTATGAACGGAAGATCCGGTAAATACCTCCCTTTCGTGCAGCCGCCAACTAACATCAACCACTAACTGTCAGCTACCATAGACCGCTCTCCACTCGTTGCAGCGAACCTCCGAATGGAGTCAAGACTTGCGCTGCTGATCAATGAAGCACCGCACTAGCAATAATCGACGTCGCAAAGTCATGAAACATCATACGTAGTTGTGCATCATCTTTAACGTTATGTCAATCTCGAATACAGTGTGTCGAAGCTTCAACAACTACCCCGAGCTGCTACCGCTTCATACCGTGAGCCAACAAGCTCTTATGTGCATGATCATTGTAACTCGAGAAACAGTGCAAGACTTTCCTGCTCGTGAGACAATTGTCTATACATGTAATCACCAACTCATAGTGAATCATTTCAATTTAGCTGGACCTCATGATTTTTTTTTTTATTTTTCAGATTTTTCAAGTAAAAACTTCTTGCGTTTCAACTTGTCATTTTTATTATCTGAGTGTGTGATTGATTATAGTGCAAAGTTAAGATAATAACAGATTACTCTACCTCCACCAATTCTCTAGCATGCATCAATATATACGAATTCTTAATCAATGATTAATTATTCAATAAAATCTTCATTAATTATTAATTAGTTTTGTAGAGAACTAATAGAGATTATAGTTTAAATTGTGAATTAATTAGTTTAGTGAACTTGTGTTGATAAATAATAAATTATTAAGTACTTGATGATTATTTATGTTTAACTAAATATTTTCTTATTCTAATTTGATTAAATTTTATTAATTAATGAATATTAAATTATTAATAATTTCTTTAAAGAAATATAAATTATTAATTAATTATTAAAATAATTTAAAATTATTAAAATTTAAATAAAAGTAAATTGCCATAATTAAATTCTAAAAAATTACCAAATTACTTCATAAAATTCAACTGTATTTAACATATTTACTTCCAAATAGTTTTTAGGGTTAATCACTTCAATATTTACTATATTTGTATTTACATAATTTATTAAAGGAAGATTTACCTTCATACACATCGATACCTATGTATTTACATATCTTGCATCTAAACATCAATTTGTATGTACATACCATCTTATCTATATATATAGTGATATGAAAGATTTGA
>NW_018223363.1:0-5122 GCF_001263595.1 Phalaenopsis equestris
TTTCACCCCATATTTGGCCTAAACTCAATTATCTTTTCCATCATCACTTACCGTTAGGAGTTAACCATCGCTAAGCATGCTCTGGCCTCTCTGAGCATAGAAGAGAACATACCATGGCCAGCCACCACCTCAGCCACAGGAAATAGCCAACCTAAGGATGTCCCAAGTGGCAAAAACCCAAAATTAAACCTCCCTAACATGGCTCACCCTAATTGGATGATTGAGCCTTTCTTCCCTCCACCTCAGCAAGCTTTAGCACACAACTTACAACCCTGAGCTTCATCAGATAGCCATGGCATTAAATAGCGCTCTCCATAGCCAAAGAAGAGAGTGCTTGGAACCTTAAGGAAACTCTGCCAAAATCTCACCAGAGCTTCTCCAAACCATCCCAAGTGCAATTTCTCCACTAAAATTTGCCCAAAAATAAGGACAGGTCTCTCGACTCCACCACAGTGCACCAAACTTTAATTAATTGTGCAGACACCGTCTCCACATTGAAAGAGGTTGATTCTCAATAAAGGCCCCCTATGAAATAGCCTCTAGCATAGCTCTAAATCAACAATTGAAATCCACCTTGATCAAAATCATACCTAGAAATATCATCAAGCTTGAGACTTCATCAGAAGTTTTGTTGGGTCCAATCAAAGCTACCACAAACCATCTAATTGAGGCCTCCCCTCTCAGACAAAGGTATTGAACCTCAACCCTAATTCGAGCTTATTTTGATTCTCCATTTGTAATGGCTTGAGTTCATACTTGATTAACCATATAGATGTGTTTGTTTTGAGTAGATGAAGGTTTAAAAATAAACCCCAGGTAATTTGGTTGACTCTAGACAAAGATCTTAAGGTTTTATTGTGAACATCTTACAGGTTAGGTCACTTGGGGACGATAATGGAGAGTCGTATGATCGCGCATGTATCCAATGGATGGAGGAGATTGAGCTGGATAGACTCTTGGTACGTGAACTGCGGGCTGATGAGGCAGCTACGTGGCTGGTGGCGTCAAATGGTGGAGCACCGCGTGGAGACTTTGAAGCAGATGAGGTTGAGTTGGCGTCGCGTGGATAAGTAGATAAATAGCGTATTTTTTATTTATTTTAATGCCTGATCTTTGAAAATTCATAACTTTGCATAAAATAATCATCAAAATAATAGAAAAATACCTCTTGCTAAGTGAACAGAGGAGAATAATGTGGACAAACAATAAATTTTATTTTCTTGTTTACTAATTTTTAATGAATTAAATACCCTCTGTGGTATTTCAATTCTCCATGACTAAATATTGCTCACCATGACCTGACAATCTGAGGGTTCATTTCCTAAGACAAAGGCCATGTCTTCTGATTTTTCCAAGGTTTGAGGACATCTCTACGCTTCTAGCCTTAGTTTTCAAGAGAAGGTGATCATTTTGGCTATTTTAGTTATATAAATAAAAATATCATTTGGAAAATTATGAGAATAATTTTAGTAGGTTTTTTATGGCCAAAAAAGTCTATGAAAAATATCATGATCCATTGAATTATCTTGTAAATTTCTATATTTAATTAAATGTTATTTAATTAAGTGTGTATATTTTGTATTAATTTATGTAAATTAATATTAATCAAAATTTGACAAAATTAATTCCACATTGTGTGTAAAAATCCTATTAACTCACTGTAAAAATTTAAAAATTATTTGATTAAGTTTGAGCACTAAAGTTTATTTTCTAAGAAACATTTTATTTTTGTACAAAAATAATCATATTAAATTAAATACACTTAGAAAAATTATGAAAAGTGATTTTCTCATACATAAAAAAAATAAAAAAATATTTTGAGAAAAAAACTTCATTTTTGAGCTATATTTTAAATTTAAAATAATTAAAAATAACTAAAAATTTAAAAATGGTTCAAAATGTTCTTAATTGTTTCTTGATCACTTGGGACTCATTAAAGTATTTTTCCTAATTTTCCTAAGTTAAAAATAATGTTAAAATGGCCAAAAAAGTCTATAAAAATATCATGATCCATTGAATTATCTTGTAAATTTCTATATTTAATTAAATGTGAATATTTTGTGTTAATTTTTATAAACTATATAATTATAAAAAATCAACATTATCAAAAATCAACAAAATCAATCCCACATTGTTCATAACAATCATTTTAATTCACCGCAAAAAATTGAAAATTATTTGATTAAGTTCAAGTATTAAAATGAATTTTCTAAGGAACCTTGTATATTTGTACAAAAATAATTATATTAAATTAAATACACTTTGGAAAATTATGAAAGGTGGTTTTCTGAGTTCCTTGTGATTAGAGGCACTTAAGAAAAATAAAAATTGTTTTTTAGAAAATACTTAATTTTAAAGCCTTATTTTGAATTTTAAAATAATAAAAAACAATAAAAAATCCTAAAAATATCAAAATATTTTAAAATGTGCCTAATTGTTCTTTGATCAATTAGGACTCATTAAAGTATTTTTCCTAATTTTCCTAAGTTAAAAATAAATTTTAAAAAACTTAAAAGTGGATTTTCCTCCTTTTCCCATTAAAATAATTATAATAAATTAATTCAAAAAATCTTGAAATTTTGCCTAAGTATTTCCCTATCCTAGGGAAACCTCTAATAATTTTCTCATAAATAAAAACTTTATTTTGGAAAGTCAAATAAATCAATTTCTAAAGAATCCTATTTTCTAAGCTTAAACAAATATTTAATTTAAATTAAATTTTAAGAAGTCCACATATTCTCCTCTAATATTTCCTCTAAACATTATAGTTACCTCATGGATATGGCACTCTAAACCCTCAAAGTTATTTGAGTTGTGTTTAGTGAGTTATGAGGTGAAGTGCCCCTACGGGCAAAGTGGTAATTTTTTACTTTGGTGCCTTAATCAAAATTTAAGATTGACCAAGGGGAAAAATGAGTAATTTTGACCTTAATAAACATGCTTGGATGATTGAAATATAATGGGGTTACAAGGTAGAAACTCAATCACCACCCTTGCACAACATCAACAAAACCATAATCCTCAACAAAAGACAACAAAATTATAATCCTCCTAACCTTCATGACCTGGAATTCAATTAATATTAGATGATTCTTAAGTGACGGGCTTAAGTCAGAAAGATGATAGTTTACTTTTCTTAAGCCTAAAGTTGAGGATGATGTGATCATTCAAAAAGGATACATATCACTTAAAATCAAAATCTTGTTAATCACCATTTCACCTATCATCATTGTTAAAGGCTTAGTAGTGACTAAGGCTCAATGTCTAAACTCATTTTTTTGGATTTAGAAGGTAACATGATTGGTGATCAACATCTTTAAATACTGCAAGCCCTACCTTAATTATAGGCACCATAAACTTAAATAACCTAGATCAACATCTTTAAATACTACAAGACCAACCTTAATTATAGGCACCATAAACTTAAATAACCTAAACTTGCCTTAGGGGCACCCACTCACATAACTCTTAAATGAAACAACAATTAATTAACTAAGTATCCTATCCTCAGAATATTAAATGTTTAGGTTTCACTAAGCAATGGGGTAGTCACACTTCAACCTCAGATGATTAATGAAGCAATATGACAAGTTCAAAATGAACTAAGAATATTTTAAGAGATCTTCAAAGTGATCTAGGGTCATGCCCCGAGCACTTTGAAATCTATTGGACATTCTAAAGAGAAAGTTGGACTTGACATATTTTGTTCTAAAATCATCCACTAGGATCTTCTGAGATTCAATAAAATCATAACTTGGGCTTCGGTAACTAAACCTTCAGCTACTCTTACAATTTAAATTCCCTACAAAATTATATACATGCCTAGCAAGAAATGACCTTTCAGGTGGAGGGACGAGAAGAATCGATAGTTACGCTTTTAAAATAATGTATTTACCTTTCTGTACTTCTTGTCTTGAGCTTGCATGTTAAATAATGATGTCACCAAAATGAAAACCAAAATTGATAGGATATCTAGAAAATCATAACCAAAATTTAAAGGGATTAAGATAAAAATTCACTGCCATAAGATTTAAAATGTAAGACAACTCAAATATTAATCACATGCATCACAAAACAATAATTGCAACTAAATTAAGATGTCTCTATCGGATGATCGGGAATCCCTTGGTGGAGGTAACCTATGGTTGCTAATGAGATTTCCAAAGATCTAAATGAAAGTATGGAACTCATTGAGTAGAGCTTAGTAAATTCTTTTAGAATAAGTGAATTCGATAGAAAATAGTGGTGCGAGAACGAGGGAACCGTAGGATCCTAACTAGTGTCGCTTTAATCAACTTGAATATGCCCCTTAATATTTAAAGAACCATAACTATAGGGACACCTGATTTAACATTATAACCTGACATAGTAGAATACTTAAACTCATCATGATGATGAGCTTGGAGCTAGCATTGTGGGTAGCACGACCATCTTTAACAGCAAAACATGTCTTCATCAACTAAACCACTCAAAATTAAACAACAAGCCATAAGATTTTGAGGTTGTCTTCTTACGCAACATAAATCCTCAACTTTTCTTAGGCCTTTGTATAGTTATTATATACAATATAAGCCTTAACTTGTTTTAGGATTTTGAGGTTGTCATTCGTCTCGTTTGTCACGACCTAAACCTTCATATCTTTCAAGCTATTTGTGTGATCAATTCACATGAATGTAAGCCCTAAATTAATAAAAATGGCAGGATGAAACACTTATATAATTTCTCCTGAAAATCTAAGCCAAACAATAGAACAGATTAGGAAGTCACCAAGGTTCTCCTCTAAATCTATGATATCCCCTAGTTCTTCCTCCTTTGGATTCTACAATAAATGTTTCAAATTTAAACCATTCCCCTTTCACACCTCTTTATCCAATCTCATTGAAAAGTCCTATACTTTTGACCTCTTTAAGGACAATATTTTATGACTTTTATCGAGAGTTTTCTTGGGTGACTTCGATTATCAAAGATGTAATTAACTATAGCGGCTTGCCCTTATAGGAAGCTTTTCCGAAACCCAACTAAATATAAATCCTATTTAATCCTTCGTATTAAATAGGGGAACTTGTTGGCAAACAAAAAAAGCTTTGGCTGACCAAATGGATGTCATATATTTCTTAGTTTA
>NW_018223364.1:0-3657 GCF_001263595.1 Phalaenopsis equestris
GCACTCATAACAATTAAAGTATATCATAGCAATTGTTGATTATATTTTTAGGATCACTATGTTTCCAATGTTGCAATATTTTTCTTCAAGGAGATTACCTACCAAAGTCATCATGTTGGATCAAGATGTAGTCTTTGTACCATTTTTCAAGTACACTATAAAGAATCCTTGATACTTAACTCCCATTCAATACTAAGTACCCATAAACCCCATATCAACAGGCAAATTGAGGATATCAACCAATCCCTTGGTGATAAACTTCAATGCTAATCAGTGAATATATGAGGTATTGGGGCAGCACCATAGCTCAAGCCAAGTTCTTCTATAACTCAAGATGATAATCAACCCAATCCAAATTACCCCATTTGAAATGGTCTATGAAAGTAACCCTAAGCATACCATAAATCGTGTGTGAATTCCTTGTATTATAAGAGGTCATTTTAAAGGTGAGCTAACAAGTAACACCAATGAATTAAAATAACAAGAAAGAATAACTCAAGAACTATACAAAGAAGCATGCTGATGCACACTATCAACACTTGAAGTACAATAAATGAGTCTTCGTTGATGGTTTTATCTATGCAAGGAGAGGCCACCAACACCTACCACAAGGTCACATATAGGAAGATTGGTCCATGCAAACAAAGTACACACCAAATTGAATAGTCTAATGGGATGGTTATTAGTCCCATGTTCAATATATTGAACATAGACCCATTGCCATGATGACCCTTTAATTAATTAATTAATTATTTATTTATTTATTATAATGATCCTTTACTTAATAATTAATCTTCTTGATAAGATTATTTATTTATTTATTATGATGATCCTTTACTTAATAATTAATCTTCTTGATAAGAGAAGGTTGATAGTGCTTAATGCTCCAACGCCTAATGATTTCAACAGCCTCTACTAATAAATAAAAGAGTAAATGAAAAACATATATTATTAAATTCTACCACTTTCCATTCACTTCAATGATCTACTCCGTCTATATTGGCACATGTAAAAAGAAGATAAATTTCAAGCATTATTATACCCATTGATGTAGATAGAAAGATTCGTTTAGAGCATGGGGTGATTTCCCTAAAAGAGAGAGGAAGAAATCTAAAAAAGCGTGAAAAAAAAAATTACAGACCTCAAACCTTACAAAATTTAAGATATGAAAGATTTCACTCTACTCAATAATTATGTTCAATTTATGTAATCTATTATATTGATGTATTCACATTTCTTAAGCCATCCACTTCAAATCTTTGGATAGATCTAGCATTCAACTCAAATGTCATAAAAAATGATGAGTGCAAATGCATAATCTGATGTGTGCGTGATTCAAAATTTAAATCCTTGATAACTTAAAAGATATTTAGCAAGCAAGCTATTTGATAACCACATTTAACCTTATTGTCATTATATATATATAAATTCTCCATAGGAAAATATTGTTAAACATCAATCATGCAATAACTCAAGGCATTAGTTCTATACCAACGCATGAAATACGTACCTGGACAACCTCCATAATAGTATTGACAACAATCGCCGCTGCCCTCTCGGAGTAATGGCCGCGAGCAACAATACGGTCGAAGAGCTCCCCACCCTCACATAACTCCATAACAAGATGGACAGAGTCCTGATCCTCGTATGCATCGACGAACCTTACCAGGTTAGGGTGAGGCGGCAAATGGCGCATGATTTCCACCTCCCGCCGGACATCAGCAACATCTACAGCGCTCCGCAATCGCCGCTTCGAAATTGTCTTGCAAGCCAAAGCCCTGCCTGTCTCGACGTCGGAGCAGAGACGCGTCACGCCAAATTCACCTCGGCCTAGCTCGCGGCCGAGGCGGTATTGGCGGTGGAAATCGACGATGGAGGCAGGGTTAGAAAGGACGGACACAGGGGACTTCGGGGAAATGGGGGCGACCATGGAGGAGCAGCGGGAAGGGATTTCGGTTTCGTCATCGGAGTCGGCGGTGGAGGGGAGGAGGAAGAGGGATTTGGGAGGGGGGCGAGTGGTGGTTATGGAAGGGGAGGAGTAGCACCCGCCCATTAGCCGCCGGGCGACGGCTTGTGGATTGCTTCCTTGGAAATTTAAAGCAGTACTGATGCAAACGGTTCTTCTTCTGTAGTTCTTTGTATAGAAGGAAAGGGAGGAGGGCGATAGGAGTTGGGCGGGCGTGGATTTTCTCTGGTTGGTTGGCTCCTAGCGGCGGGGTTGCTGTTAATTCCATCGGTTCTCCGCTTTCCTCTCGCCACCTTTGTCTTGAGAGGGGGATACAGGCCGATTCATATATATATAACCAGCCTGGTATATATACATAACAAGCTGGGCTTGAGTGAGGCTACGCAGTTCATATTCCGCCCATTAAAAAATTGTTTCGTTTGATCTATTTCCTTATGAATCTCAGATAAGAAAAGAACTTAAGACACATGGATCGAGACTCTATACTATTAGATCTGTCCTTTATGATCAAGGAATTGTAATACGTTGCTTTCCTAAAAGTATTAAAAAAATTATATATATATATATATATTGAATTTATTAAATAACAATAAATCAATTAAAGACTAGTTACGCCCAATTATATCTTGATTGAGCCAAGTAGTTCCTTGAACCTCAATTAAATCCTGAAGGCTATTTTGACTAATTAGACTAAATTAGCTCAAGCTAACCCTCATATTAAGTTGACTAATCATAACAAAGTCATGGCTAATTGTTGAAAGGGCCAACCTAAATTGAACTTACATAAGCCATCTAATTAATCTAAATAAGTTAAACAAATCCAAGTTGGACCACATTGACTATTAATGTTGTCAATTGAGCCCAATTGACCCTATTTAGAAATTTGAAAAAAACATATAAACCTATTTAACTCGTTAAAGCTATTTCAATCAATCAGGCAAATCAACTAAGATTAACCCATAAAATAGATCTAATTGTGACAGCATCTTGATTGAGTCAATTTGTCCTATGTACTAGCTTAATTAGCTATAAGCTTACCTAACCCATTTTATTTGTTTGAAATCCTATGGATCTAAGAACATTTTCAAGCCAAATTAGTTTAACCACCACCTCAATTGATCAATTGAGGATTTAAAATAACTAAACACAACATCCTAAATCTAATACATAGAGATAACCCTTATTTTAAACTAAGCCTAAATTAAAAGATAATAATGGAAAATTTTTCTTAACACAAACCTAATTTTTTAATTAGGGAGAAAGGTGATAAATAAAAATTTTCTGTTTGTATAGAAGATTTCATAAAAAGAGATAAGCAAATAAATTCAATGAGGTTGGATCGATAAATTTATCTAAATTTATATAAAATACTCACAAAAATTCATATCATTAAGATTAATTTAAGGCAAATTATTTGAAAAAAAAAATGGGTATGATTAGTTTTTTTTTTTTTTTTTAAATGAAATGTGTTCATCATGGTTGATTACACTCAAAGATACCCATAAGAGTTACTTTAAATTATTGATTACATGTTTGTGGCTTATAATGAGGTTGGATCGATAAATTTTATCTAAATTTATATAAAATACTCACAAAAAATCATATCATTAAGGTTAATTTAAGGCAAATTATTTGAAAAAAATTGGGTATGAATAGTTTTTTTTTTTTTTAAATGAAATGTGTTCATCATG
>NW_018223365.1:0-349 GCF_001263595.1 Phalaenopsis equestris
AGTCTCCTAAAAATACATACTTCAAGTGGCTAAGCCATATTTTTAACTCAAGTTCAGGTGGTTTTATCATTGATGGAAATAGATTTTTATCGACATTTTTCGTAATATCCAACATCTCAAATCTTTCCTGAACATAGTCTAATTCTTCATTTTTTTTAATTCGTTCAGAATAATTTCGTCACTCTCTTCAAATCGCTCTTTCTCTTCAAAAGGTTCTTTAAAATGTTCTTCTTCTTCAAAATATTTTTTATCATCAAAATGTTCTTTAAAATGTTCGTTCAGAAGATGTTCAATAATTTCCATGCGAAAATATTCAGCAGGGTATTTCATAGATTTTGCAATATTAAAA
>NW_018223366.1:0-204 GCF_001263595.1 Phalaenopsis equestris
GCCAGCACATCCTCAGATGAAGTTTGTTCGTTGAATGAACAGCCTGGGGTAACCTTCACAAACAAAGTCTTGTTGCTCAATACCGCTGACCACAATCGTCCACTCTACATCTTCGTCAACATCGACAGATTTGTGTTGTCCAGAGAGTTAGTAGTTCCTGGAGCATCTATTAACTTGATGAGCCCACGAACATTGGCCTATTTG
>NW_018223367.1:0-1565 GCF_001263595.1 Phalaenopsis equestris
TATATATATATATATATATTAAACAATTTTGATTAACATAATTTCTCGGAGCAACTTAATTAATAAGCCCTAGGATGGACTAATCATGCTTTATTCTTCGGTCCAACGTTCTATTCCTGGGCATGATTTACAAGACGGATATGGATTCAACCGTTTAATACTTTAATTATATTAACATATATAATTAAATTATATCATTTTAATAGAAAATTCTTCTGGATATACTGCCATTTTTTTATTCTTATGGAAAACAGCTAATGTGAGACTTTGTAGCATGCTCTCCTTGCCAAGATGGTGATAACTAAAGCTTCCTTTATAATTCTTTACCATATTTTGAAGCAGTAAAGCCTATATTTTTAATATAATTTGTTGGGCGTAACTACCAACCCCACATACATTGCTAATACTGACAAAGCCGAATCGATTCAAGGTTGCAATTTCTACGGCTCACAAATTAACTTCTTTAACTATGATAATTGAGAGACCATTAGCTTCATAACGGGAGAATTATTTTGCTTTGTTAATGAGTGCCCACTAAGTTAACATTGAACGAATAAGAATTATTTTGCTTAGTTAAGAGAATTATTATGCCAACTAAGGACCCGTTTGGGATAGCTTATTTGGTGCGGTTGCGTTTTGAAAATGTATCTAGCCTGTTTGGGTAAACTGCGTTTTGACAGCTTATGCGTTTTCAAAACGCAGAAAACAACGTTTTCACCCCGCACCTATCTAGGTGCGATGGGAGCTTATTGGCAACGGTCTGACTTTTCCAAAAAAAATAAAAATTTGTGATAGTCATTGCACCTAGCTTATCAACATATTATTCAATAAGCTACAGCTGCCCCAAACAGACTCTAAATCGTTCATATGACATCAAAAGTACCATCATTTTAACTTTTACGAGCAAGTAAGGTGGCATGTATCTAAATCGTTCATATGGCATCAAAAGTACCATTATTTTAACTTTTACGAGCAAGTAAGGTGGCATGTATGTAAAAATTGAAGTATATTTTAGATATGTAATGCATTGGAATGGAAAGGTATGTATGTAAATTTCCCTATATTATTTTAACTTTGTATTTAATATAGTTAAAATAATATCAACTATGTATGCAACTTCTATATTGTAATCACATGATTGTGGTCCTTCCTTTTTAAATCCATAGAATTTCTCTTTTTGCCTTATTTTTTTTCATGCAATCAAAATAAGTCTTGTTCATACTAATAAAAATTGTCAGTAAAACTAGACTATTTTTCAAATGATCTCTCCTTCACAAACAATCCTTCACCTTATTTTTTCCATGAATAATCTCAATTTTGAGGATTGAATCTTTTGATAATTGTAAAATTTTCATATCCTCTAAACTTATAATTCTATCTCATTTAATATGGTGTCATTAAAAGTGTTTATAAGAGGTATATAAATAACATAATAAAAAAAATGATTATTATCATTTTCTAATGCAATGTCATTTTGCAAATCATGAATAATACAATTAAAATGATTAAAAGATAATGTAATATGTGTAAAAGAACTCCAAATAAAGTCGAAGCTATAACACTCT
>NW_018223368.1:0-3788 GCF_001263595.1 Phalaenopsis equestris
ACTCAAATGGACTCAAGAAAATTAATCCAGGAACGGGCATTTGCTAACCCAGGTGGCAAGATCGAGAGGTTGATTGTCATCAGAAATTGGGAGAGGTTTTGCTACTTCACTTCAGTAGTTATTGTGCCTATGATCCGGGTGTTCTATGCCAAATTACAATTCACTACTAATGATCACATCTTCGTGAGAGGTAAACAAGTTGAATTTTCAAGAGAAATGATCAATGCATTTTATGGACTGGGAATGCATTTAATTGTGAATATGTTGCATTCGTAATGACTGATTCGTCACTGGATGAAGTAATAGCCTTTCTGACTGAGGGAAGTGGAGAATGAAAGATTAAGAATAATAAGAAAGTTAATTTCTCCACTTCCATGATGACTTTTCAGTCAAAAGTGTGGCACTGCTTCATCTCTGCTAAGTTGCTTCCAACAAATCATCTGAGTGAAGTAACAAAAGATAAAGTTGTACTAACCTTCTGCATTTAGAAAATGAAGGCAGTAGATGTTGGTGCTCTTATAGTACATCATGCTCGGAGATAGCAAGAGTGCTACAGCTAGTGGTTTGGGATACCCTGCCCTAATTTTTACTTTATGTGAACAATTAGGAGTAGTCTCATAGAAATGAAGAAAAGCTATAACCACATAATCCTATTGGGAAGCATACAGTTCAAAGATTTGAATTATTTACTGAGTTCAGGATTGGAGGTAGTGACAGACCCTCAACATTTGCTGCAAGACCATCTACTTCTCACTCTATTTCAGTTGAGAATATTATGGAGCAGCTTATGATTGCGAAAATGGATATTGTAAATATGCAAAATAGGATTGGAGGAATTGAAGCAAAGAATGCTTATAATGATGAATATAAACAGAGGAGAGTTCATCATGATATATTATATGAGGAGGCGATGGTTAGATTTTTAAGGGGTGATTATAATGTGGAATTTTCAACTTACCCTAGTTTCAATCCTTATACGCCAGATCATACTAATGAAGAAGAATAAGAAGAAGATGATGATGAGGAAGAGAATGATGACTGAAATTTTAGGAGTTTAATTTGTTTTTTTGTTTGTTTATTATTTTGATTGTTTGTAGTTTGTTTTGTTTTAAAAATGTTGAGATATGAACTTTCATTGTAATATTGTGTGTGGATCTAATTGTAATAGTAATTGTAGATTTTTACTTTTTCTACTTTTTTAGTATTTTCAATTTCTATTTTTTTTTAATTCTCAACAAATCCTTTACAATAAATTATGTTTCATTTAATGATTTAAAGCATGTATTTTTAAAGTTAGTACCTGCAGTACACCAGAGCCCAGTTTCATATTCACAAATCCTCTACAGGTTAGTTTTTATTTTTATGCATTTACTGTTTTCTTTCACCTACAAAATTCTGTAGTGAACATTTTTAATTACTTTAAAATTTATGTTTGGGGGAAAGAAAAATTTTCGTTTAAAAGGAGTAAACTAAATTTTATTTTTCCTCAATTAACTTTTATTTTAACTTTAATTTAACATGAACTTATATATTAGAGCTTAACTTTAAATGACGATATTTATGCTTATAAATATTATGATAAATTTAGGTAAAAGTTTTTAATAATGAAGGTCAATTCTAAAGTTAAAGATATTTGATATGAAAGGATCAGACTATGCTTTTATATTTAAAGTAAAGGAAATTATATTTTTTAAGTATTAAGAATTTTGAAGAATGTTAGAGTTTCATTTAAGAAGAAAAGAATGAAACTTTATGAAAAATCATCATAACTAATATGAATTTATAAAGTGAAGAAAGGTAAGAGGTTTTAACTTTAAGAAGAGGATAGTAAAGTTCAAAACTATTAAAGGCTATTCAGATATAGTAATCCTCACTTAAAAAGAAAAAAGAAAAGAAAAGAAAGAATTGAAAAGATTCTGAATAAAAAAAAGAAAAAAAAGGAATGCGAGGAGAAGCTTGAGGAGATGCCTAATAAAAAAATGGCTTCACTTTATTCAACTTAAGAAAAAGGCTTTATTACATATTCAACTTAAGGAAAAGGCTTTATTACATTTTCTAAACTTAGATTTGAGTATTAGCACCTTTGATAGTAAATTTTCATGAAATTCTTTTTCATATGGATATTCTAAGTGTCCTTGATATGGAAAATTACAATTCCTCTTGAAATGAATAGAGATTTAGAAATCTTAGATTTGATTACTAAGTACTCTTAGACTTAGAGTTTGAATCTAAGTTATTAAAAATTTTTTTAAATTGTACTATTTTATTTATGAAATTAAGTATAGAAGATCATAAGTTAATCTCTATCCTAAGTCATATATTTTTTAAGTAGTAAAAGTGTCACCTGAGAACAAGTAACATTTAAGTTTGGGGGATTTTTATACACTAAAATAATGTGTTTTTTTAAGTATACATTTAATGCTTATTTTTGGTGATATTTCACTTTAAAAAGGGTTATTTTCATATTTTTGTTTCAGGTACATCAATTTTAGACATTTGGGGCAAAAGTAGCAAAAAGGGCAAAATTTGGAGCCAAAATAGCGAATTTTGTGATTCGGCAAAAGTAGAAAAAAGGGCAAAATTTGGAGCCAAAATAGCAAATTTTGTGATTCTGGTGCTTGAAGCACCTGAACTGGTGCCTGAAGCACCACTTTACAGAGAGCTGGCACCTGAAGTGCTATTTTACGGAGAGTTGGTGCCTAAAGCACTAGATTTGATGCCTGAAGTGCCAAAACCCAGAACAACGTGGTCTTAAGCAACTTGGCGCCCGAAGTGCTAGAACTAGTGTAGGAGGCGCCAAAGATGATTTTTATTGAATTAAGGCAGTTCGGGACAAATTTTGCATGAATTTTGAATGGACCACTTATTCTAAATGCCCCATGGAGTGATTTAATGCATCTAGACACTTTAGAAGGTTCTTTTAATAAGGGATATGTTTCTTAAATCATTAGACATATCTTTTGGAATTCAAAAGGGTTGACTTTTGGATAGAATTTTGGAGGGAGGCAGCCTCTAATAAAAGAAAGGGGATTCTAAGGCATGGTGTTCGCATGAAGGGGGGTTCAAAAGAGAGACAATTGAGGCATGAGAGAGAGAGAAAGTTAAGGGCTTGTAGATTTTCTTCTAGGATTGTAAGAAGAGAGGGAAAGTGAGAGATTGCTTCTTCATTACACTTCTAAGAGAAAATTGAGAGTGCTTGTAAAGAGGGAACGTGCTTGAAGAGAACTTATAGGATTTGCTTAAGAAGGATTGTGAGATAAGTTATGTCTTTTATTTCTTTGTTTTTGGTTTTTGTAAACTTGTTTTCTTTGTTTTTGTAAACTTGTTTTTATATATGAAACCCGTGTTTTTTTGTTTCCTTCTCATGAATTATGAGTAGTCTTCTTTATCCTTCTCCCTACGATGAGAAGAATTGATTTTATTTATTGATTTTATTTTGTACGGTTTTAAATGTCAATAATTTGTGATGATTTGAACTCTGATCTTCATTTACTATTTGATATGACCAATTGAAATGTTAATATGTGCTGAGAAACATATGATCTGAAAGGGCTTTGATTTCTACAACATAGTGAGAATCACATTCGATTCCATGGGAGAGGATGTCATCTATCTGGTTGAATACAAATAAATAAGGAAATATACTTTGTTGGATGTAGAATTGGAGATTTTAAGTTAACAGATTAAAATCGCAGATTTGGTCCAGTTGATTAGAAACTAATACGAGATTGTTAGCCCTCAGGTGAGGGAGTAGCGGGAGCTCTGGAGTGGCAGGCGGTGTTCTCTCA
>NW_018223368.1:4793-5937 GCF_001263595.1 Phalaenopsis equestris
TTTTAAACAAAAAATTTTTTACCAGATTCTAAATGCTAAGAGTAATCATTACCTGATCGGGGAAGTCACTTTAGGAATTTTAAAGATGAAACATCACTTAGAAAATATGGAATTAAACATCAAATTACCACAGCTTATCATTCTCAAACCAGTGGTTTAGCAGAACTATCAAATTGAGTAATCAAAAGAATTTTTGAAAAAGCTATAAATCCTAATATAACTGATTGGTCAGATAGACTTGAGTATGCCCTATGGGCTTATAGGACTACTTATAAAACTCTTAAGGGAATGTCACCATATAGGCTCATTTTTGGAAAAGCTTGTCACTTACTAGTTAAATTAGAACTTAAAGCTTACCGGGCTATAACAGAATTTAATTATAACTAAAATAAATTGGAGAAAAATGATTATTGCACTTAAATGAGCTTGAGGAAATTAAGAATGAATCTTATGAAAATGCTAGAAGATGAAAAATTGTCATGATCAGAAGAGGTTTTATTACAATACTCAATTAAAATTATTTCCCAGAAAACTTAATTCCAAGTGGATGGGGGGATTTATTGTGATAAAAGTTTAATTAAAGCAAAGTAAACGAACATAGGTTGAAACTTTATATTAGTGAAAGCAAGCCCTTTCATAAAGAAACTTTGATGTTGGGTCCATCCGAGTAAGACATTTGGATACATCGGGTTGACGATGTTTAACCAAGCGCTTTGTGGGAGGCAACCCATAAACTATTTGTGTGGCTTGATTCATGTTGATATAGAGTCGTGACTTTATTTCTATAGTAACATTTTAAAACACTATTTAAGGATTTAAATATGATTGGAACTTGAATTATTTGACGACAAGTGAAATGGTGTTCATTAAGGCACTGGCGCCTAAGCGCCAGAGCTTAGTGAAATTGGCGCCTAGGTACCATAGTTGCTGGTCGTGCAAAAAACTGCCCCCAAGAAATTTTTCCCAGTTTTTTTCTTTTTAAACCATCCTATTTTCTTCCCCAACCACTAGAACTTTTAAAATTTGGCCTGAGATAAAGAATTTAGAGGGAGTTTGAGTTCTTGGTTTGTTGTTGAGTACTAACAATGGAATGGGAAATTGAGATAAGTTTATGCATAAAGATGCTGAAATCCATGGAGATAAG
>NW_018223369.1:0-2676 GCF_001263595.1 Phalaenopsis equestris
GTTAGAGGCAGGTGGGGAGGTAGGGTGGGAAGGAGAGAAAGAGGGAGAAGGAGGGAGAGTAGAAGTGGGTAGAAGACAAAGGGACATAGAAACAAAAGTGAGATAAAAGATATTTAGCGAGTGTGAAAGAGAGATGCAATAGAAGGGAGAGAGATGAGTGAGTGAGAAAGGCGGAGCAAGAAACAAAGGAAGGGACATGAGAGAGTGCGTGTGAGGGATGGAGGGAAGGTAGAAGACAAGGAGAGAGGTAGAGAGAATGAAGGGATGTAGAGTGAGAGAGGAGGGAGGGAGAGGGAGTGGGAGAGATGGATATAATGAGAAGATAGAGCAAGATGATAGAGAAGAGATACATAAAAGAAGAGATAAGAAAAAAAGAAAGACTTCATGAGAGGGGACGAGGTTGGAGATAAAGAGAGAGGTGAGTGGGGAAGAGAGATGAGCGAAGGAGAGAGAGTGAGAGAGACAAGAGAGGAAAAAGAAGATGAGAGAAAAGAGAGAATAAGGAAGGAAAAAATGAGTGTGAGGAGGTTGTTTAAGATGGAAGGAAAGAGGGTGGGACAGAAGGAGAGAGATAGAAAGAATGAAGATTCATAGAGTGAGAGAGGAAGTGGGAGAGATGGATATAATAAAAAGATATAGCAAGAAGTGAGAGAAGAAAGACATAAAATAGACGAGATAAAAAAAAGAAAGACTTGATGTGTGGAGACGAGGTTGGAGATAAAGAGAGAGGTAAGTGATGGAGGAGATTAGAGCAAGGAGAGAGAGTGAGAGAGAAAAGAGGTAAAGAAGGAAGGAAGACATGTGAGTGAGTAGGTTACGCAATATGGAAGGAAAGAGGGAGTCATGGAAGAATGACAGACAAAAATGAGTAAAGGCAGTGAGAGGGAGAAGGAAAGAGAGAGAAAGTAGATCAAGGAAGGGAGGGAGGGAGAGAGGGATGAAGAGAGAGAGAAAGGGAGGGAGAAAAGGTGACTGAGAAGAGAGAGAGAGAGAGATAACAAGAATGAGTAAGAGAACATGACATAAAAGAGATAGCTCGAGGAATAATAAAAGGGAGAGGGATAGAAGGAAAAGCAAGATAGAGACAGAAAAGTTTGAAAGGTACAAGAAATGACAAAAGAGATAAACAGAGAAAGGGGGAGAGAGATTGACATTAAACAGGAGCAAGAGAAAGAGAGAGAAGAATGAAGAGTAAGTGAGAGTGAGAGAGAGAGACATGGAATAAGAGAGACTATAGGAAGAAAGAGAGAGAGAGAGGAAGTGCAAGGGTAAAGAGAGAAAGATCGAAAGGGGAATGGAGAGAGATGGGGAGGGGAGAAAGAGAGAGGTAGAATGAAGTGAGGTAGGGAGGGAGGGAGGATGATATAGAAATTTAGAGATAGTGGGAAGAGAGAGGGAGTGAGGGAGAAAGCAAGAGGGAGGGTGGGAGAAACCGAAACAGAGATAAAGAAAAGAAAGAAAAAAGGTTAGTAAGATCAAAAAAGAGAAACAATAGAGTGGGAGAGAGCGAGTGAGCATAGGAGCTAGAGAGTAGATAGAGGAAGAGTAAGAATTGCTAGAAAGATAGGAGGACAAGTGAGAGAGATGGAGGGAGAAGAGTGAGAGTGTCCATCACTCTTTCTCCTTCCTCACACTCTCTCCTTCTCTCCCTATCTCCCTTCCCTCTCTCTGATCCTTCACACTCCTTATCTTCCTTGTTCTTCTCCATAATCTCCCTCTCTCCCCTTTCTTTATCAATCCAACCTCCCTGCCTCTGTCTTTAACTCACTCTATTTTCTCTCTTCTCTCCTGACTCCTATATGTATCTTTTCTCTCTCTTCTCTTACTCAATCTTCTCTTTATATATCCCTCCCTCCCTCCCTCAATCTATATCCCTTCTATCTTATGCTCTCTGTCACTCTTTCTCTCTGTCTCTTTCTCTATCTCCAAAATTCTCTCTTCTTGTCCATCCCTCACTTTCAATCTCTCTTGTCCCTCCCTCCCTCATACCTATATATCTCCCTCCTTACCTCTCTGTGTGTTTCCCTCACTATCTTGTTACTTCTCTCTCTTATAACTTCTCTATCTTCTCTTTCTTCTCATTCTCACTTCCTCTCTATCACACCCTCTCTTTCCTTCACTCACATTCACTCTATCTATCTTCAATCTCTCTCGTACTCTACATCTCTATCACTCTCTCCCTTTGTCTCTCTCCCTGCCTCTATACATCTCTCTTTCTTTGTCTTCTCTTTCTCCATCTCTAGCACTCTCCCTCCCTTTCTTTCTCTCTCCCTCTATCTCTTGCAATCAATCTCTCTTTTCTCTCTATCTCTCTCTTTATCTCTCTATAACTCTCTTTACCTCCCTCGTTCGTACTCCCTCTCTCCCCTCTTCTCTTCCTATCATATATGTTTAGTAAGAGTGAGAAAGGAAAGGCGGGTGAGATTGATTGGGAGATAAAACTAGAGGGTGTGAGGAATATAGAGCATGAGAATGAGAGGGAAAGTAAGGGTCTATTTGGGGCAGTTTATTTGTGCGGTGACATTTTAAAAACACACATGGTAAACTGCGTTTTGGCAGCTTATGCATTTTTAAAACGCTGAAAATAGCGTTCTCACACCACACCTATCTAGATATGATGGTAGCTTTCTGGTAGTGGTCAGACTTTTCCAAAAAAAATAAAAATTTGTAATAGCC
>NW_018223370.1:0-11154 GCF_001263595.1 Phalaenopsis equestris
TGTGTGAACAATCAGGAGTAGAGTTTCATAGAAATAAAGAAAAGTTGTAGCTTCAGAAAGAAATTAAGAGGCACATAATCCAAAGATTTGAATCGTTTGCTGAATTCAAGAGTGGAGGTAGTGATAAACCCTCAACATTTGTTGCAGGGGCATCTACTTCTCCCCCTTCTTCACTTTAAAACGTCATGGAGCAGCTTATGTCACAACAAATGGATATTGTGAATGTGCAAAATAAGATTGGAAGACCTAAAGAAAGAAATGCATATAATGATGAATGTAAACAAAGGAGAGTTTAGCATGATATAGCATATCAGGAGGCTTATAATGTGGAATTTCCAACTTGCCCCAGCTTTACTCCTTATGTGCCAGTTCATGAAGAAGAACAAGAAGAAGAAGAAGAAGAAGAAGAAGAAGAAGAAGAAGAAGAAGAAGAAGAAGAAGAAGAAGAAGAAGAAGAAGAAGAAGAAGAAGAAGAAGAAGAAGAAGAAGAAGAAGAAGAAGAAGAAGAAGAAGAAGAAGATGATGATGATGATGATGAGAAAGAGGATGAAGATTGATATTTTAGGAGTTTATTTTGTTTGTTTGTTTGTTTGTTATTTTGATTATTTTGCTATTTATTTTCTTTAAAATTATTGTAGTAGAAACTTCCATTTTAATGTTGTACTATGGGCTGTAATAGAAATTATAGATTTTTTACTTTTTTTGCATTTTTAGTATTTTTAATTTCTGTTTATGTTTTTAATTCTTAGCAAATTCTTTTAAAATATACTCTGTTTTATTTAATTCATTATAGCAAATATTTTTAAGTTAGTACTTGTAGTATACCAGTGCCAAGATTCATATTCATAATTCCTCTACAAATTAGTTTTTATTTTTATGCAGTTACTGTTTTCTTTCACTTCAAAACTATTTTTTTCTATTAAACTTTTTAAATTATTTACAAATTTAAATTTGGGGGAAAGAATAATTTCTTTTAAAAAAGAAGTAAACTAAATTTTATTTGTCCTCAATTAACTATATTTTTAAAATTAATATAATATGACCTTGGAATATTTGAGTTTAACTTTAAATGATTATATTTGTGTTTGTAAATATTATGGTAAATTTAAGTAAAAGTTTTTAATAATGAAGGTCAATTCTAAAGTTAAAGAAATTTGGTATAAAAGAATAAATTAAAGGAAATTTATCTTTTGAAGTATTAAGAATTTTAGAGTTTCATGTAAGAAGAAAAGAATGAGACTTTATAAAAAGTCATCAAAACTAAAATGAATTTATAAAGTGAAGAAAGGTGAAAGGTTTTAACTTTGAGATATGGATAGTGAAGTTCAAAACTATTAAAGACTCTCCAGATATAATAATCATCACTTAAAAAAGGAAAAAAAAAAGAAAATAAATGATTGAAAAGGTCCTTAAAAAAAGAGAAAAAAAAGAATGTGAGGAGAAGCTTGATGAGATGCCTAATAAAAAATTGGCTTTACTTGAATCAACTTGAGGAAAAGGTTTTATTACCTTTTCTAAACTTGCATTTGAGTATTAAAACCCTTACTAGTAAAGTTTTTATGAAGTTCTTTTTCATATGAATATTCTAATTATTCTTGATATGACAAATTATAATTCTTCTTGGAATGAATGGAGATTCAAAAATCTTAGATTCGATTACTAATTATTCTTAGACTTATATTTTATTATAATTTATTAATATTTTTTATTAAATTTTATTATTTTATTTATGAAACTAAAGTATAAAAGTTTATAAGTTAATCTCCATCTTAAGTCATATTTTATGTAGTAAAAGTGTCACTTGAGGACAAGTAACATATAAGTTTGGGAGATTTTGATACACCAAAATATTTTTTTATTTTATGTATACATTTTATTCTTATTTCGGGTGATATTACACTTTAAAGAAGGGTATATTCTTTTTTTTTGTTGGTATATCAATTTTAGACATTTGGAGCAAAAGTAGCATTTTGTTGGTTTATCAATTTTAGACATTTGGAGCAAAAGTAGCAAAAATGATGAAATTTGGAGCTAAAATAGCAAATTTTGTGAATCTGGCGCCTGAAACACCACTTTACGGAGAGGTGGTGCTTGAAGTGCCAGATTTGGCGCTTGAAGTATCATTTTATAGAAAGGTGGTGTTTGAAGCACTAGAAACCAAAACAGTGCTGACTTAAGCAACTTGACTCCTGAAGTGCCAGAATCAGCGCCTAAGGCACCAGAGATGACATTTTATGAATTATGGCGGTTTTTGATGAATTTTTGCAAATTTTGAAAGGTACACATGTTTCAAATGCCCCATGGAGTGATTCAATGCATATAGACACTTTGGAAGGTTCTTCGATGAAGAGATCTGTCTCTTGAATCAATAATGTCCTTTGGAATTCAAAAGGGTTGGCTTTTATTTAGAACATTGGAGGGAATTTTAATTATTTTTGGAGGGAGGTAGGCTCTAATAAAAGAGAGAGAAGACTAAGTCTTGAAGACTGAGGGAGTGCTGAGGTTCGGTGGTGACATGAGAGAGAGAGAGAGTTAGAAAGAGAAAGTCAAGTACTTGGATATTTTTTTCAAGGGTTAAAAGAGGAGAGAGAAAGCAAGAGATTTCTTCTTCATTGCAAATCCAAGAGGGAATTGAGAGTGCTAGTAAAGATAGAAAGTTCCTAAAGAGAACTTCTAGGGATTTTCTTAAGAAGGATTGTGAGATAAGTTGTGCCTTTTATTTATTTGTTTTGTAAACTTATTTTTATATATAAATCAGTGGTTTGTCATATCCTTCTCATGAATTCTGAGCAGTCTTCTTTATCATTCTCCCTACTCTGAGATATGGTGTGAAGAATTTTGTTTTATATAGTTTTAAATGTCAATAATTTGTGATAATTTGAATTTTGATTTTCATTTACTTTTCGATCTGACCAATTGAAATGTTAAAATGTGTTAAGAAACATATGTTCTGAAAAGGCTATGATTTCTACAACATAGTGAGAATCACATTTGATTTCATGGGAGTGGATGTCATCCATGGGGTTGAGTGCAAATAAATAGTGAAATATACTTTGTTGGATGAAGAATTTGAGATTTTATGGCGATAGATTAAAATCCCCAATTTAGTCCAGTTGATTGGAAACTAATGCGAGATTGTTAGCCCTCAAGTGAAGCAGTAGTGAGCAGTAGTGAGAGATCTAGAGTGGAAGCCGGTATCCTCCCAACCTAACCACAAAATTATGGACCAAAGTCTGAATTAGTCAACATTCTTTATGAACTTGAAATAAGGTTAAGAATAGAATTTCTTCTATTTGACAAAAGATAATTTTATATTTATATTTTTAAATGACTTTAATTTCTTCACAATCCTTGTACTCCTTGTAGAGGGGAAGGATGCTTTCTTAAATTTGAACTCTTCATGAAAGAAACTTTATTTAGTTTATAGAATTTTACTTTTGAAGTTTAGCAATTAGTTTAGTTAACGTAGCTCTTATAATTACATTTTATTTAGCATACACTCAATTACAATAGATTCAAATTTACTTAAGTTTTGTAATTTGAATTGTGTTTCACATTCTAGCTAAAAGAAATTTTTCTTTAGGATTTCCAACTTCTCTATGGGATCGATATTTAGGACTCCATTAGAGCCCTTTATTACTTGAGTCATACGTATACTTGTGTTATAATTATAGTTTGACAGTTTCAAGGTTTTAAAAGATAAATTTTTTTTTTAGTAAAGTTATTTTTATTTGGATTTGAATTGTATATTTAATGTTAGTACTGCCGCATATGTGCTTTGTAATATTGAAAAATATTTACAAAAACATTACAGAACAAATCCGCACCTCGGGAGTTGAAGGCTAAAGTTAGATATTTAGGTAAAATTAGGGTTCAATAGGATGCCAATCATGAAATTACTATTCATGAGCCATGAGACCAAGGGAAACCCCACTTTGTTTGATGGCTAAAGCTGGTCTTAGCCAAACTCTTGCCTAGGGCTAATGGTTTAGAAGACCATCCACATGAGTTTCCAAAAAGAATAACAGATCGACTAAGCATATTTGGTTGAAGTTTAAGGTTGTGAGTGCAAGTGAAGGGTATTAAGTGTATGTTCTTGTGAGACTAACCAAGACCACATCACTCTGGTCAACCCTAAGACCAAACAGTTCTATGAGGACTCCTCTCAAGCTCCCCCATATTGGCTACACCTACTTAGTTCTAGAGGTTTGATCCAATATGTGGAAATTCAAGCTAAAAAAAGGTGAGTTTTAGAATTTCTAAAGATGAGGGTGTTATCACTAGTCCTCTAGGATAGTCAACAAAAAAGTCCTATTACTAGATCATAGGCTTCTAAGGAAGAGAGTAGACCTCAACCAAAAGTGAAGTCAACACATGCACTTGACACTAATGACATTTCCTAGGAGAGTCCATACAATCTACCAGCATCATGGGCCAGTAGTACCCGAGTATTTTAATCTTCATCTTCATCTTTGGCCATGACTAGTGAGCTCCACACAATCCGATGTGTACCTCTTTAACGATATTCTGGGCTTCCGCTCTACTCAGACATCTCAGTCACATCTGATTGAATGTCCTTCTATAGAGGACATTGCCTATCAAAGCATATGATAGACCTATTCTCCTAATGTGATATATTGTTAACTTGTCATCTAGTATCTTTCCTATTTGTAAATATTCTATCAATGACTTACACCAATCTTCGGCATCGTCAATAACCATAGCTGCTATCATCTTATCCCTTCAAAGCAGGTGTTGACTATTGAGGTCGATCTGTGATAGAACCTGATGTCCATGTACCGTAATTTCAATGAAATCCTTAGGTGAACACGACAATTCCTTGGAAAGCTTGGCTAAAGCGTTAACATGAACATTATCTCCCTGAAGAATTCATTACAGTGTTACAATAGTAATCTGTTCCAAAAAAATTATCATGTACTGATGATATTTTTCTAATATTGGTTTCAAAATTATGTATTGTTCGGTAACTACTGGATGACGGGATGAGAGTCACTGTAGGTGGCAATGTCTGTTATGCCCATTTATATTGCCAACTCCAATCCGTTGATCAAAGCTTCATACTCTGCCTTAGTATTGGTACACAGTTTTGTGAAGTGGTAAGAGAATCTCAACGTTGCTTGATCCGATATAACAAAAATTAAACCAATCCCTGCTTTGCCTGGTACAACTTCTTGTGATCCTTTATCTCTTCTAGCTGGCTAGGCCCCATCAAAGTAAATTTCCTAATGTCTTGGACTTGAAGAATCCACTTATAATATATTTTCATCTGGCATGTCTTCATTGAGAGGGGACCCAGCTGGAAGAGGGTGCACTGCAAAAAAGTCTTCAAAAATTTGTCATTTGATAGTGCAAAGGGCCATGATAGTTATGACCATGAAAGTTATGTTGAATTGCAATAAAATCATCGATCACCTAAATGTCCAAAAAGTGCTGGTTTGGTCATCAAATTTTACAATGGATTAAATTTCAAGATAAGAATGACCTTGTGATAAAAGATGTAATGTCTAATCTTCTAAGCTATGGAAATCAATGTTAGACAATGCTTCTCAATAGGAGGACACTTTACCTTCGTCGATATTAGATGTCGACTCAATTAATAGAGTGTGTTTTCCTTACTCTCATCATTGACCTGAGCTAATAAGGCTCCGATAGAGTCATCTAAGGTAGTGGTATAAAGTATCAAAGGTTTTCCCGATATAGGGGCTACCAATACAGGAGGTGTCATGAGGTATTGATTAATATCCTCAGAGGCCCATTGGCATTTCCCGTCCCAAATAAACTTAGCGTCCTTTTTAATCAGTGCCAGGAAGGGATGACACCTACATGATGAATTAGATATAAAGCATCTCATGTTTGACATCTTACTTTGAAAGGATCATATTTTCTTCAAAGCCTTGATAGGAGGCATTTCTTAGATGTCATTAATCTAATCTGGATCGATCTCGATTCCCCCATGACGAATAACAAATCCTAGATAATATCTTTGAGGCAACGCTAAAGGCGCACTTTAAAGGATTCATCTTAAGATTACATTGTCATAATTATTCAAATACAATCCTTAAATCATACAGGTGGTCTACTCACTACTTACTTTTGATGACCAAGTCATGCAGGTAGCACTCCACCTTGTTGTGGCTGAAGCCACCAAAAATCGTCATCATGGCTAGCTGGTATGTTGCTCCATCATTCGTGAACCCAAATGACAGTACTATATAGTAAAACATTTTGATCAGTGATCTGAAGCCTATAAGCACTGCATCTTTTGGAGCCATCTTAATTTGATTGTACGCTGATGATCCATCGATAAAAGAAAAAATCTCTTGTGCTGGTGCGATGTCAACCATTAATTCTGGTATTAGTAGTGGAAAGTCATCCATCAGACATGCTTTATTTAAGTCACTAAAGTAAACACACACTTGAATTTGTCGATTCTTCTTCTTAACCAGTACAACATTGGCTAACCATGTAGGGTACTGTTCTTCTTGCACTAAGTTAACATCTATTAATTTCCTCACCTCGGTGATCACTTGTTGTTCTATTTCAAGGCACATTCTACTGGGAGCTTGTTTCAATAAAGTCATACCCTTGTCCACTCCAAGCCTATGAACCGAAAATTTTAAGGATATTCCTGATATTTCATCATTGCTCTAAGTAACACAATCCTTAAATTCTGAAGCATCTTGATCAAATCCATAAACTCTTCCTCACTTAGTAGAGAACTTACGAAGATAGTTCGGGGCTGCTCCTTAGTCCAGAGGTTAACTTCCTTTAATTCATCAACTGTTGACTTAATTTCCTCTTCAAACTCTGGGGGAGCATTGTCCATTGAATAGTCTTTAAAATTATCATCCACATGAAGCTAATCCTTAACAACCACACAAAATTGCAAATCATTGACTGGTCCTATTGTACCAAATCTAAGACCTTATTTCGAGTTTAGAGTTGGACCCTTCACATTCCATAACTTCTCTAGGAGCAATAGTTTATATTTTGACATTTCTTTTGGCTCACAACCCTATTGAGTCAATTTTCATTCACAGGTAAAAGTAGCAAAAAATAATTCCATTATTTTTTAGAATCTTCTTCGTCCAAATTTACATGAGTTTCTTGATTTAGAAAAGGAGAAGCACAGTAAAAATTGATTGGTTTCAAACTAGCACTCTGGAATTCGTTGACCTCTAAACTCTTGAACTTATGAGAGTGAATCGGAGTTAAGGTCTTGGCTTGAATGTAGTGGTTGATTCGATCATACATTGACTCATATTCATTATTTTCTGTACCCTCCAATAAGATCTCAAACTGTGACTTTTTCTGACTTTTAGTAAGTGTTTCTTCATTGGACTTATCTTTTTCAGAGCTTTCTTCATTTTTGATGTTGATGGTTGGACTCATCCGTTCAACAATCATGCTAGGACTTCCTCGTCCATATCCCCGACCTTGATATGAGCTGTGTGGGTTAAAAGAACCTCCACCAACTCATTGCAAAGGAGTAGTGGAAGATCATTGAATTGGAGTTGAATGGTCACTTTCCTATGATCCTTTGGAATCTTTAACCTTATTTTGAATAATTTCATAAGAAAACACACTCTTCTTTATAGGAGCATAGTAGGCGGCATGTTTGAGGTTGCCTACTTCATGAATTGTGAACGGTTGTAAGTCTCACTTGATGCAGTGTTCTAGTCCTTCCTTGTAATATTTGATGCACAGGTGCATCGATGATGAGGCCAGATTATGCTCGTGAATCCATGGTCGACCAAGCAAAGCTTTGAAAGAGGTTTTTGTGTCGATGGTATAAAACTTAGCAGTTGTTACTATCTCATACACCTTCATGAGCAGCGTAATAGACCCAAGTGCTTTTTCTCCTTTTTAATTAAATCCTCTTAACATTATCTTAGTGGTGGTAAGCTCATGTGCATTGATATCCAAATATGCTAACATCTGTAGACTCATTAAGTTAAGTGAGGCCCCTGGATCTACCAAAATTCTTGAAAGTAAAAATCTACTGATGTTGACGGAAATATAAAGCGGTCAGCTATAGCCGTTAGTACAAAGTAGCAAGTTTTCATTAGTGAAGGTTACCCTAGGCTATTCCTTTAACAAAAAAAACTTCATCTGAGGATGTGTTGGCTAACTATGCTATGCAAATTTTTGGAACAAGTAAAGCCTTGATCAGAGATTCTCTCATCTTCTTTGACGGGATTAGAGGTCATAAATGCTTAGTTTGGCCGGCAACCTCCTATAATGAGCTAGTACCTTATAATCCACTTTGTAGAGGTCTCAAATTCTCACTTGATTATGTGTTTCCTCTATTGGTGGAGGTGGCTCTTTATGAGTAACTATTTGTTTTCCATTTTCTTTTGGAGCGGCTCTCGGGGGTAATACCTTCCTACTCCTTAAATTCACTTCCGTGATCTCTTCTTCTTTTAATGACATTGATGACTCTTTAGGTGTCCCTTATAAATCTCAATAGTCCAAGTTGATTGTAATTGGTGTTCCTTGGCATTTGAGGACTGGCTCCTCATTCCCAAAAGTATCGTAATCAGTGTTGCCAAAGTCTTCTTCATTTTTGTTAGTGTGTTCAGCAGACTTAAGAATGATTTGAGGATCCTTTTGAGAATCAAAATCAAGGCTAGATTGGTCATAATTAGTTACATTATCACTAGAGATAGTCAAAATGAAGCCAAAATTGCAATTCTTATATTCAAAAAAACCATAGAGGGGCAAAATGATAGTCATACACAGTCAATGGTTTGAGGAATTTCTCCCCATAATCCAAAAAAACCAATCTAACTAGGGTAGCCGCTAGCCTAACCTTCACACAATCAGTGTTAATCTCGTGCACAATCTCTTTCATCTTGGTATATGGTTGTGGCGAATTATCCAGCTTAATCTCCATCTTTGGCCTAGCATGCTAGAAAATCTGAGCGCGGCTTCCACCAAAGCGGACTAAATGTGATCCAATATTTTCTTAGATGATCGACTCCAAACTATACTCTGTCTACTCTCATCTGAGTACGGATATATTGGAATGATTGGCTCGGCTGAAATCATATTGACAGAACCTCTTTTAGGTACTTTTAAATATATTTTGGAATTGTTATATTTCCCTCTTTGAAGTTCCTCTCAAGCCAACCCTTGAAGCTAAAACAACCCTCCATGTTATGTCTAAGTAATCTATGGTAAGGGAAGTAGTTGGGGTGATCCCTCTTGTCAACCTCATCTAGCTTCTTTGGCTCTGACAATCTGAATTTAGGCTTCTTCATCATATTTATGAATATATTTTCCACAGCTTCATTTTTAAAAGAGTACACTCTATTTTTTTTCCATAGTTGGACCCTTTCAGCCATTTGTCTTTTACGGTCTCCACTGATAAGACTGTTAGCCAGACTGACTGTACTACTGAACCTATTGCTGCTAAGACTAACTATGTCGTGAAAACTATTGGGAACCTTGACAAAACTGCTCAGTCTAAGTTCTCATTAGTTTCTTACCCATGTCAACTATTTCTATCATCCCAAACCTCTTTTTAAATTCCTCAGCAAATCTAGACTTCTCAACCTTTTCTCGAGACTCCATATGCTTAACCTCCTATAATCAGCTGACTCTACTAAGTAATTTCCCAAATGGCTTGATCATAAGTTCCTTGAGCATGAAGGCTACCTAACCATGAATGCTTTTGAGTAAAATTTCAATTGCATACTTTTCCTACAGCTGAGGTTCACATTTCATGCTCAAGTTCTTCCATTTTAAAATATAATCAACCAAGGTCTCATTGGATTTCTGCTACACCTTTAAGAGATCTTATCTGGTGACATGGTGCTACGCTTTGGCAAATATTTTCATGAAAAAGTGTTCTAAGTTGGCGAACATCTTCACTAATCCATTGGGCAACTCTATGTATCAATCAAATGTAATTCCAAATAATAGGCAGAAAAAAAGTGCTTCATTACTCCCAGCATTGCAAAAAATTGTCCGTAAATGTACTATATGCTATCAAGGATTCTATGTCCCATCCAAAGTCTTGCAGTTTGGTGGAATAAAGTCCTTGAGGTATGGTATGGCACCAAATTCTTCCAGGTAAGGTATATCTTTTAAAAATGATTCTTGTCCTTTAGTTGGAGCTAAGGCTTCCCTCACATGCTGCTGCACCAAAAAGAAGATATCTCTCAAAATCTTAACAGAATCTTTCATTTGTGATTCATCTCTACTGGCTCAAGCGACCTCTTTCCTTTCATTGGCAATATGAAAAATCTCGGGCAGGTTGACCTCCAGAGATGCCATTTGTTGTGGCTGCAACTATTTGTGCATCGTCGTCAAGGAAACCATGGTGGCGAGCATCTCCTCCATCCTCTCCTCCTCCATACGGTTGATTTGTTCTTCTCATAGTTGAATGGACCTTTTCAATTCATCTGTGGCATTCTCCTCAACAAAAGGTGGAGCATTGCATGTAGATGCAACGACCCTGGTCATGACAACATTGATCTCATTGGACTCCTCATCTAGATAGTCATACAACTCATAGTCCTCATCATCGACCTCCATTCCTTGCTCCTTTGTCAACTGTGAAATCTCAGCCTTAAGTTTCTTTACTTTATTATCAATTTCTTTCTCTTTTACCAACTTAAGATTTGTAGGTCTTTCTTGAACATCATCCCATTTTTCAATGAAATTGGTAGCAATGGTGGTAACAGTAGCTGGAACATCAAACTTATGATCCATTTCACAAAATTACCCATTGGAATTCTCGGAATAAATTGGTGTCACAACCCTAGGTACCCACACTTTCTTTTTTGATGTTGATGCCTTCAAATGGAGTGTCTTGGTAGAGGCACCGATGTGTCAAAGAGAAGTATGCTCACTATGGTGCTATCTAAGTACAACAGTGCAGTACAACAGTTTATTCTTCTTTGCAAGATCCTCATGAACAACTACAGACGGTACTCTTAAACCTAGATGTGACTTGACCAGTCTGTGTCCCACGGGTCTTAAAGCAGAGGTAGTGACATCTGTGACTGGCAATGGTGTTGACACAACTTTCAAGATAGAATTTGAATGGAATACAAAACTGGTGGTTCTTTTGCTGATCTTTGTAGCTGACAAATAAGCCTGACTTTCTTCAAAATGTCATTCTTC
>NW_018223371.1:0-1517 GCF_001263595.1 Phalaenopsis equestris
TGGTGTATCAATCTGAACAACAAAGTCTGTGTGATGATTGTGGTTTCAAGTCTAATATTTTCCCTTCAGACTATCTTGATATTGTCATTTATTTTTTACAGTGGAATGCTTCTCACCACCCTAAATAACTTTGAAAAATTACATTGCTAGTTGATTGCTTGAAAACAAAAATTAAAAATATTATATGAAGCTACATGTATTATTGGCTTCTATCCTCTCTCATCCATAAAAGAGTAAGAATAAAAATCACCTCTTTGTTTAACAATTTCTTATATTATAAAATTATCTCTTTATTTAATAATGTTTTATACTTTAGTGGGGGAAGAAACATGTATGAATTTTATTTTTTAGTTCACTTCAAACAAATTTAAAAAATATGATGATTTGAGCTTTTTTTCAACTTAGAAGTCATTAATTTAATTTTTAAACTTAAAATATTCTGTTGATATTTTAATTTATTTTTTTTCTTTAATTGGCGCTAAAAATATTATTATTATTTCTTTTTACGGGGAAGGAGTAATTAAGCCGGTTTAATAGGTCAAATTGTTGTTGGAAATTTTTTTTGGCAAATAATTAATTGAAACGATCACCTGTTCAATTTAAACAGAAAACAGCTTTATCTTGCGATCCAACCGCCCTCCTTATTAAAATCATGCAAAATGAACGAACATGATTTTTTCGCACCTCGCTCTTATTTATATCCTTAACACAATAAATCAATGACGTAAGCAATGACGTAATTGTAAAGAGTCGGTCACGTAACGCATAATGCCCCCCTCGTTCTAATTTGGTAACGAATAAATGTAATTTTACAAATGAATATCCAACCTCTCTCAATGAAACCCATTCTACACCGTTGAATAGTTTGCCACGTGGAAGATGGTCAATTAACGGGGCTGTCACCAGCGCAAACATGAGCGTGGATTCATCGTAACCGTAAAACATAAACCGCACTCGAACAGCCGTTGATCTTCTGCATTGTCGTCAATAAATAGGGACGGCTTCTTTGGATTGGAAACCGCCTCCTTCTCGGGTTTAGATCCCTGCGTTTCCGGAGGAGGTCGAGATTAGCTATCTGGCTTCTCTTAAGGTATGGATCTTCCTATGTTTGTTTTACTTCCTTCTTCTTTTACATCGCAGGGTATCTGATAGATTACAAGCAGACTCGTGGTACGATTTCATGGGGAGAGGCTGGTTATCCTCGGAGTTTCCAGATCTGGCGAGATCCGGTGATTTATTGAACGGGATGCGGCCGTTTTCTATCCCGGTGGAAGAAGGATGTCGTATTTACGAATCAGGTTGAGGAAGGCTTGTATACTTTGTTTCATGTAATACTGAGAAATATAGATAGGTGATCTACATGTGGATGATCGAGAAGGAACGAGAGCTTGGATTGTGGATGAGGTAACGGATGATGTGCTATATGTTATCCGATAGATGTTGTCATCCCGGCCTTTGCCATGTTGGGTGCGCTCGCATGGCAGGCCAAACATCCTTAATAAAATTAATCTTTTTTG
>NW_018223371.1:1564-6202 GCF_001263595.1 Phalaenopsis equestris
GTGTGGGGGGGGTGGGGGGATCGTACGGGGTGTTTTTGAACCCTGGGTTCTCCCTTGTGCGTCGTCTCTTTAGTTATGCTATGCTCTCTGCAACTCTGGTCTTCTTACTACGAGCTCGCAGCTAATGCTCTCTTCTCAACCAACTGACATACATCGTGTGAGGTAAATTTAAACAAGCTTTAGTTACTACTATCTGCAAATCTCAGCCGTTAATCAAAGAGTTTTATATAAAAATTAAAGGTTTCTAATGATCGGCCAAACATTTCAATGGCGTAAATTTCTTCTCCGAAGGTACTAAATCACGAACTCATTCTATCTATTAAGCGAATTATGAATCCCGGCTCCATCACACCAACAGTAATTTTATTTTTGAGATGTTTTTTTGCGATCTGTTGCAGCCCGAAAGATCTGTTGAGATCTACGAAAATTCAAGAAGATAATCAGTTTTAAGAGCATAAATATTGAAGAATTTTTTTCAACATTATGGAATTTAAGTTGAAATCAACTTTATTAAGATTTTTAAATGAATTTAATAATTACTTCTTACGGAACTATGAAGAATTTCTTCGCTCAGTAACAAAAGTTACGATTTAAACATTATCGAATTACTTCATGCAATTTATTTCTGGTGTTTTTGACCCAATATATTTTGCTGTATTGGCGAGGTGTATTTTGCTGTTGTTCTTTGAACTTGTAATCTAAATCTGTTGTACAGGAATGTGATTATAAGATAGTGTTTCAATTCCTGACATGCAAATAATATATGTAATACTGTCTAAAGTATAGTTTTTTTTATATTTTTCAATGGAGTACCTGTCGGTAGTTTTTTGGCAAGATTTCTCCTCAAGCAGATGGTAAGTGCTGCTGCTGAGGGCACCGGAGTGTTGGATGTGCTGTTGCTGCTGCTGCTGCTGCTGCTTGGACATACTCAAATTATTCATGGGGTGGTAGAAGTTGATGCTCGCAGATAAGGAGCGGAAGGGATTTTCAGTTCTGAAGCTTTATATGATCGATTGATCTTTTTGGTTAATTTTAATTTGATTTTATTCTTTAATTGTTTATTCTATTTATTTTTTCTGGAGCATTTTCTTAATTATTTCATGCGGCATGATGCTGTTTTAATTTGTTATTTTAGCGAATGTTTTTGGGATAATTTTAATCATGCGATTTTTAGTATTTTTTTAAACTGCTGTTTTTTACTATTTTCACCATTTTTTTAGTTTTTGTATTCAGACATTTGTAAATTTTTCATTGTTTCAATTTGGGTACTTCTGTTGCAATTTTCGAATTGTGGAGCATATACTGCTACTAGTATTCTTGTTATTTGCACTACTATTTTTGAGGTGTGATTCGCACAGACTCAACTATTTGTTTATTTATGCGTAAAACCAAATTCTAGAGATAGGTGAATGAATGGTGTAATTAATTGTGTTTTTTCAAAAAATACTTTTACTATGTAAAGTATTATATTTTTTTTAAGGGGCCAATAGCATAATTTATTTAATGTGCAAATTGCAGTAACTGCGTATAATGGTTTCCCTGTCAAATTCTTGTTCTTTCCCGAATAAAGATGAAAATGCGATGAAAATGCTACTTGAATGCAACTTGTTTAAGATTTAACTTATTAAAGAATACGCGACTAACTCTTCCCTTTAAAATTTTTGTTGCCTCTTAAACAATTCTGCTTGAATACGAGTGGAGTCTTAAACAAGTTGTATTCAAATTCTTGTTGCCTACGAGTAAAAATTTCTTTACATTTTACGTTAAAGCTACGTATTCCTTAAAATGAATAATTATCTAAGATTCTTATTTTTACTTGTTTTTTTGTTTTTTTTTACGTTAAAAACCTAGGCGATGTTTACGTTATTCAACTTATTTGTCGTAAAATTGCTAATAAATGCGTAGTTATTTTTTGCTAAAGAGTATAATTTCAAACAATGAATCGTAGTTCTTAAATAATTTTAATATCACGAGTTTTTAAAAAAAAAACAACCAATTTGATTAATTTAGTCCCACGCAGCTTAATTTAAAAAATTAGTTTTAGGTTAATAATTCTGAAGGCGACGCACGCAGCTTAATTTAAAAAAAATATAGTTTTAGGTAATTCTCCCCCTAGAAATGCTATGTTTCCCTTCTCCATTCCCTAAGTCAAGGGTGAGTCCCATGATTTTGTGGATCGCGGTGTCACGCACTAATTTAGTTTTAGGTAATTATTACCAGCTTATTTATTATTTTTGATTTTGTACATTTTTTACGAAATGAAATTCATGTATCTAAAAAAGGTCTAATCATCAAAATAAACAATGATAAATTCTTTTCTTAACCCTATTGAGAAAAAAGGCTGATAGCTATAAAATATTTTATTTCTATTAATATTGTTCTTTTTATGACTGTTTTATTGGTTATTATTTTTATTTTTTTAACATAATTTTTTCTGCTATTCAGTTTTCAATAAATAATTATGGCGTTAACTATTGAAGCAGTTCTTTTTTAATTTGCGTTTTTTTCTGCTATTCAGTGTTCAGTAAGATGCGTAATTAAATATTCAGTGTTCAATGAATAATTAATATTGAAGCAGTTCTTTTTTCTGCTATTCAGTATGTCTGGTATAAAAATTACTCCTGCTTAAAAAACCCTAGCTATGTTTTTGTTGTAGACACTTGGATCTTGGTCTTTAAGCTCAAAATGGTAAGAGCGCTCAAAATTTGGGTGGCAAACGTTTGCCACCCAGTTTGAGAGGGTGGTGGTTCGATTCCACCAAGATCATATTGTATGAAGTTTGCTTATTTGCTACTGCTTTATTGCTAATTAAAAAATAAATTGATTATTCTAAAATGTGACCGTTTTTAAAGTAAAAATTCAATCGCAGTTTCAGATAAGCTGGTGAAACGCGCGAACCAAACGGTACGACGATAAGCTGGTGAAATGCCGGCACTTATAAGCTGCCCTAAATGGACCCTTAATTTCTTAATTAGATTTTGTTTGCTACTTCATGATGTTGCTTCTTAATCCCAGAAGAAGCTATCATATGTTAAGTAGTCATGCATGTTTATTGTTGTCCCCAATCATAAACTTGTAGCTAGGGTTTTAGTTTTTCTCATATCACTCTATCATTCGATCAATTATCAAAGTCGACTCCGCTTAGGTTGGACTTGAATCGAGTCAATTTCATAAACATGTTGCATGCATTTGCTCGTGTGTGTGCATGAGTGTTTATATTTGTAGGATTACGAATTTCCTCCATCAAATAATTTTTTCTCAAGTTGGGCTTGAGCCAACATTAACAATATGCTTTATGCATGCATTTGTCAGCGAACTATTTTTTGGCTTATGTATGGCTATTTTGGCAAACTTCATATTTTGTATAAATTACACGTCAGGCTTTCATGAAAAATGAAAAAGGTGCATTCTAGTACTCAAAAAGTTAAAGATGATATTATTTAAAACACGTAGAAAAATTTGGGTGGTATATATGTAAATAACACACGGTAAGTGTTAGATATGTAAATGCATAAGAATCAGATAAGCAGCAGGGAAGAAGAGGGATAAGATAAGCAGCATAGAAGAACAGCAGAATTCATATCACATCCCATTTCCTCCCTTTGTCAACGACAATAACAAATGTTCACAATGGAATAGCTTTCAACACATCTGACTTTGGGTCCGTTTGGGGCCCACCGTTTGGTTAGCACTTATTGGGAGATTATTTGAAAATGCGTTTTTGAATTCCTAAAACACGCGTACCGCGGGCGGGCTGACCCCCGCGGCCTACGTTTCGCGATAAAAATTTACGCAGTACCCCTTGGATCGCTCCCGTGACCTTGCCCTTTTTTCATTCGCCTCTTGCCTTTGCCTTTCTCCTTCGGCTCTCCCGCGACATCTCTCGTGACCTAGAGCTTCGCCTCTTTTGGTCGTTCGAAGCCGGATCTTCTTCTCTCGATCCCGTCGAAGTCGGATCTTCTCCCAACGGATCTTCTCCGTTCGAAGCCAGATCTCCTCGCACCCATCACCATTATGTCACCATTATGCATCTCGGCTTCTCCGTTCGAAGCCGGATCTTCTTCTCTCGATCCCGTCGAAGCCGGATCTTCTCCGTTTGAAGCCACATCTTCTCCGTTCCCGGCACCATTTTGTATCCCGACTTCTCCGTTCGAAGCCGGATCTTCTCCTTTACTTCTCCGTTCGAAGCCGGATCTCCTCTGTTCGAACTCGTTGCTGGACGCATAAGGGAAAGGTCTTGCGGATCCCGGCCTCGCTTCGATTGCACATCGTTGTTCTTCGAAGGTAAATATTCGATCCTGATTGCTTTGAATTTGTATTTCGAATTTGTTTACATCCATAAAAAAAACTAATCTCTTGTTTCCATTTGCATATACAAAAGTTTGTTTTTAAGACATACCATATGAGTTGGATTTTTTTATGCATATGTACCCCTAGTTGTAAGAGCAACATAAGGTTAGAGTGAGAAATTGTGTACAAAACTTTCAAATATTATTGTCTTATTTATTTTAACAATAAACAGAAATAATTGGAGGAGGAATTTTGTAGTCGAACTCATATAGTTTAGTTTTGGCCTAATGTTTTGATTCCGAGAGTGCCGATGATGATGATGATGATGCACCTATCAAACATTTTGTT
>NW_018223372.1:0-1004 GCF_001263595.1 Phalaenopsis equestris
CCTTAAGAAGATAGCCCTACGCAGCTCATCTACGATGTTCTATTCGATGAGAGGTTAAGCATCGTGCATAGATGTAGTGGCTCTTGTTTCAATGACATGGACATCTGTGAAATCTTCCTCGAGGCAATCGTTAAAGCAAAATCTCCATCGTCATCATCAATGAAAACTCCACGTTTGTCGGGCTAATTTGGAAATCTCAACCCTATGCTTTTCGACATTTTCTGCAATTATTGATTCTTGGAATCTCTTAAGATCTGGAGGACCCTGCTAGACCTCCCCCACTTGTTCCTCCATCTCACTGGCGATCGCTGCGACAATATCAGATATTTCAGACCCTGACTTCACTTTATGATCCTGCCCTGCGAGCTCATTGGAATGTTTTGGTACAACGACCTTGGGTATCCATACCTTTTTCTTTTACGGTGATGTTTTGAGACAAAGTGTTTTGGTAGGAACATTGGTACAGTGTCTCGGTAGGAACATTGGTATGTTTAAGAAAAGTATGCTCCTTATGGTGTAGACCAGATACAGTACTGTGCAATCTCTTCATCTTTTCCTTTGGAACTTTAGGAACATTCTTCTAGTGGGTGATCAATATAATTCTTGGACCCTGATGTGACTTAACTGGTTGATGATCTGTGGTCCTAATAACAGTAGAATCGGTGGTGATAATTGCGGTATTAACTCTGCTCCCCAAGCGAAACTAGATAGAAATACAAGCAGGCACAATTTCAGTTGACCTTTGAGATCATTTGGCAGATTTGATGTCCTTTAAGATTTCTTTCTTGATGAGAGGGAATACTGCATGTCCCACTAGTTTAAGTAGTCACTAACTAAACAGCCTTCTTTGGTAGCTAGCTTCTTGAAAACTGAACTGACTCGGATGAAAGGAGTAGACTTCTTTCTCTCCACACTATGTCCATGAAGTGATGGTGATGTAGAGATGATTTTCTCGATACTCTCGTACACATTGGTATCCATTAAAGGGTAGAATCTACTTCCTC
>NW_018223372.1:1105-2332 GCF_001263595.1 Phalaenopsis equestris
GTCGGGTCTTCAATGATCATAACTTCCTTTCCCTTAGCAGAAGCGGGAAGAACAGACTTGGTAGGTGCCGAGGTGACAATAGTCTTGACCTTCTTACAAGAAGGAAAATCCTGAAGTCAGTTCAGGTTAAACTCGACAGACGACTCTTGAACCTCCGAAGCGGTGACTTTCATTACAAAAAATGGGGCTTTCCTGAGAATGACCTCGAGATCTTTAAATCTGACTTTGAACTTGATGGTGGGAGTGACATTGCATGTATTGCAGCTCGTCAGTAGGTGGCAGGAAAAAGTGAGTGTCGGGCACGCCATTGCAGCAACTTTAAAAGAGAAAGCTCTAGGTTTAGCCATTTGGCCAATACCTCGTAATCCTAGTGCGAGCACTAAAAATTAATAGAGGTCGATCTGTAGAGTGGATAAGTTTATATTTAATTTGTGGGGATTTTAAAATTTTAGTAAAAGTAGTTTAAAAGTAGCATATTTTGATTAGTATAAGAAAATTTTAAAGTGAATGCAGCACTACACAATTTGATTTAATTCGTAAAATAGCAAATCAAACTCAAAAAGGAGATGTGAAGTGTTCACGACCCAGTGCGGGACCAAATTATCAACGCACAATGCTTAGGTGGAACTCGTCCACCAACACACCTATTGGGGGTTCGACCCCACATGAATTAAAAAGTCCATAATGGCCTCTTGAACCTTTCTATTCAAAAGTGATTGAACGGACAGTCATAAAGTCCGAAAGAGTTGACCGTACTTTCCCAAGATAGAAATTGGTGAAGCATGTCAACGAAAGAAGGGTAATCTGGTTCATGAGTGACATGAACATATTACTGACATATGAAGATAATATTTCCTGATTTAAATAGAGAGAGAAGCAAATCCCCAGCGGAGTCGCCAGAAGCTGTCGGCACCATTTTTGGTTGGAGGAGTTACCTGTTGGAAGCTGTCAGTCACCGGAATAGAAATCCCGTCACCCGCTTCTTAATGACATTTTAATTTACACACACACACACACACAGATATATATATATATATATAATGAAAGAGCACTATTCCTTAAACCATATATCTATCTTGAAGGATAAACACAAAACTTGAGGTTGAGGCTTGATCAAATAAACTAAGAAATATATGACATCTGTTTGGTCTTCAAAACTATTTTATTTTCCCATAATAGGACTTATTTTAACTTGTGTTCGAACAAGCTTCCTATAAGGGCAAGCCT
>NW_018223373.1:0-1017 GCF_001263595.1 Phalaenopsis equestris
TCAAGTGCCAAGGGCTTGCTGAGGTTGAGGGTTGACCGACACCAAGGACCAATTGGAGTTGAACACATCAGATGGGTGAAATGGGTTTGATTTAAGGTGAGGTGGCTCTCATTTTTAGCCTCTCCAGCGACTAGGCAGGCCATCCAGGTCAGGGGAGGTGCTAAGTTGGCTCAGGGATCATAGAGGAGGGTTTAATGATGATTAGCTTGGAGGTTTGATGGCTGATGGCATATCTCCCTTATTTTAGCCTATTTTGGAAGAATATCACTTAATTTAAGGGACCCTTGGTCCATTGCTCAACTAGGTTAGACTAGGTGGATCTAGGTTGGTTATTACCGTCCACATGCTTGGTTGTGATGGGCTTGAGTCAGTCAGTTTGGCTAGGTTTGGTCACATGCATGGCTTGAGTTCAAAATTTGGGTTTTGGGTCAACATGAGTCTAGGTCAGGTTTGGGCTAGAGTCTTGGTCAAATTATTAATCAATTTGACTTGGGTAATTGTCATGAGGAGTTTGGAAGAAGAATTGAGTGATTTTGAATTGATTTGGGAATTCAATTTGATGGAATTTGGTTCATAATCAATTTTGGGGCATTTGGGTTAGACTTTGGGTTGGACTTGGCTAGGATTTGGAGATGGTTCAATTGACTGATCAATTTTCTCTAACATATTGTCATGAAGAGTTTTTGGTACCAATTGGGTGGAAATTTTGGGTTAGAAGGTTCAATTAGATGGAATTTGGGCATAAGTAGAAATTTGGGGATTTTGGCTCAAGTTGGATTTAGGTGAACTTTCAATACAAATTTGGGTCCATTGATTGTTCAAACTGATTTGTGGAAGTTCTATGAAGATTTTAGAGTCCAATTTTGGGGAAATTGTTTTGATCATGGAGCTTAATTTGGGGAATTTGAGGGCATGGCTAAATTGGGGATTTTGGGTTGAGTTTGCAACTAGGCTTGGAATTGGATTCAATTGAGCTTGGATTTGATTCCAACTAATATTTGGGATCATTAATTTGAG
>NW_018223374.1:0-489 GCF_001263595.1 Phalaenopsis equestris
TTTTCCAAATATCATTCTATATGGAGACATTCTTACAGGAGTCTTATAAGCAGTTCTATATTATCATAATGTTGTGTCAAGTCTAGCAGACCAATCTAATTTATAAGGATTTACAGCCTTTTCTAAAATTCATTTAATTTCACGATTCGATATCTCTACTATACCACTAGTCTAAGGATGATAAGCAGTAGAGAATCTATGCGTAATATCATATTTCTTAATTAATTTTTTGATTCTCTTATTCCTGAAATGAGATCCTCCATCAGTAATAATTATTCTCAGCATTCCATATCTTGTAAAAGTATTCTTAATTAAAAATTAAGAAACACTCTGAGCATCACATCTAGCTACAGCGATAGCTTCAATCCATTTGTACATATAATCAACAACATGTAATATATATATAAATTTCTAAATGAAGGCATAAATGGTCTCATAAAATCTAATCCCTATAATAAAAAATTTCAACTTTCAATGTATAATTTAGAG
>NW_018223375.1:0-443 GCF_001263595.1 Phalaenopsis equestris
TTGGATCCATAGAGAAAATTGGAGCGCATTCAGACTAGAGAAAAATGATGAAATTTTTGTTTTGGGCGCCGACGGCGGGCTCGATGCTGCTAACGGCGGGTTTTTCTCGAGAGTCAAGATAATTAATTCTAAAGGCTTGTCGACGGCACCATCAACGTCGCCGACGGCGAGAACGGTGAGATGACGGTTTCCAAAGTATGAAATGTTGGTTTTTGGTAGTTTTAGGCAAGATTTACTTCCTATATAAACTTCCAAACTCAGTTCTTAAATTCATATTACCCAAAAACGAATTGAAACTCCACCAAATTTATCTCTATGGCTTCCAATTCCACTGAAAACCCTAGATTTTGAGTGTTCTACTGGAGAAACTTCATTAGTTCTGAGGCACAATGAATCTTCAAGAAAGTTCCGATAAAGAGGAGATTAATCAAAGAAAGAGGATT
>NW_018223376.1:0-3666 GCF_001263595.1 Phalaenopsis equestris
TCAAATTCTCACTCAAATATCAAAGGTCATGATAAGACCACAACCCATATTTTTCATTTTTATCAAATTCACAATTATTTGATCTTGTCGTGCATAAATGCATCGGTTTCATAGTTTAAAAAATCACCTAAGTGCTTGATTTGTACATAGCAATGTTTCCTGTGCTCTGTATGTAATTATGCCTATTTTGTCAAAAAAAAAAAAAAAAAAAAAAAAAAAAAAAAAAAAAATGAGTGGAGTTTAAAACACAAAAATATAGAAGTACTTGTGCATGAATCTTAATATTCCGCGATAAGGTATAAAAAGCCTAATTTCTCTGACCATGAGAATCAATATAGAAAACAACCGTTTATTGATCCAAGAAAGCATCCATCAGCCTTATCGCCTACCAAATATGCAGACGTTCGTCTCCCTCCCCTAGATCAATTATTATCTACCAATATAGAGGCCATCCAAGAGAAAATATATTTAAGTTACTAGCATCTACGAAGAAATCATTCGCCTCCATAAATATGTCTTTCACCAAATCAACTCGGGCATAGATTATCATAGCCTACTCAACTCCTTTCCAACTCCTCAAAGTCAAACTTGTCAGGGTCTCAACTTGCTAGGCAATTTACTCTCAATACTCGCCAACCCATTTCATAAAATCACCAAACATCCTCCAACAAATATAAACATTAAACCTCCACAACAGTCTTTCCTCGAGAGCATACCACAATCTACTTGAACTCATTCTCAATCTCCCTAAGAATTCAACACATCTATCATGCTCCCGATGCTCAAGAAAGTGATCCAAGAACCATTTCTCTTCTCGATGAGCCTACATCTGCTTGGTTTTTTGGTGAGTTCAACTCTACTAACCCATCTTAACAAATCAAAATCCATTTGGCCCCCTTAGTAACTTTAAACTACCCACACCACTAGCGAGTTCGAGTATGTTGGCTCCATTTAATGAAAACCAAATCTACTCGCTTTTTTTTGGTGAGTTCAAATCTACTTGTCCCTGTCGAGAAGCTTAGGCCTACTCAAACCACTCAACTAAAGAACTCGAATTCAATTCAACTGTCACACATCATAATTTTTTCAAAATTATAACTATATGTTTTAAAATTATAACTTTATGTTTTAAATTTTTCAATAAGAAATGTATATTTTCAGACAATACAAGTACATTTGAAAATAAGAAGACAATTAAAATGTCACAAAAATTCACTTAAACAAACATAAATCTCAATGCATTTTGGATAAAATAACTTCTAAAGTCAAATTAAAGATCATTTTAACTCTGATTTTAACAAATTTATAGCCAAATTGAAAATATTGATAAAGCAAATTGAAAGCATAAAAAATAGTCTAATATGAATCCAAATAAGTTCAAATAAAAAACCTAAAAATGGGTAATAATTTTGAGAAATTAATTAAAGAATGGAATGTGCTCCAAATCTCAAATAGTTATAATCAAATCAAGTGTTTAAAAGGGAAAAATTCAGCAAGCCTGAGATCGCTAACTTTAAAGACATTAAAGAGCTTAATGCTAGAAGAATGATATATGATAAAATAAATTAGCATGATTTGTTTGATGAAGCGCCTAAAATTTTATTTAGCTTTACTAAAATGTTACAAGAAAAAACTATAAATATGTTATAATTATCTATGAGGACCTAGACTTGAGTTTGGAGAGAGCTTAAAAATTTTAAAAATTCTAGAGTTCTGTTTAATGATCACCATCAGACAACGACCATTGTCCAACCTGTCACACTAGACCGCTATTATCAACCATCATCATCCTGCCATCGTCATTTGAACGCCATAACCATCTGTTTTTCATCATCTAATCATAGTTGGCCCACTGCCATCATCATTTCCCGACAAATATTTCTTGATTGTTGTCATCTATGTGGCATTACTCAATTGCTATCATTATCTTTGCATTACTTCAAGCTCCACTAATATAGTTGCTTTTAATGAATTTTAAAGACTTTGTCGCTTTCCATTATATCCCTAATTGTGAATTTTTGAATAATTATTTTTCTCGCTGAATACATAGATAATTCACCTATAAATAGGTGAGTACAAGAGATAAAAAAAAGAAAAAAAATCTCCCTACAATTAAGTAATTCTTATAATTATGGAATAAACATAAATACCAATAATTAAGGAATTACCCTTTTTATATTATGACTAAATATAGCAAGTATTAAATAGAATTAAAGAAATAATAATGAGCGTAATTCCACACTCCCCCTCAAGGTGGGTTGTACAGATTGTACATGCCCAACTTGTTGGTTAGCTCATCAAAACTGGACTTCGGGAGAGCCTTGGTGAAAATGTCTGCGGTTTGGTCTCTAGAAGAAGTATAGACCAATTCAATGATTCAATTGTCCACCTTCTCTGAAATGAAGTTCCGATCAATCTCAATGTGTTTCATTCGATCATGATGAACAGGATTCTTTGCGATACTGATTGCAGCTTGATTGTCACAGAACATCTTGATAGAATTTTCTCCCATAATTCCAAGCTCCTTGAGAAATCTTTTGATCCACATTCCATCACAGATACCAAACGTCAATGCTCTGTATTCTGCTTCTGCACTACTCCGAGATACCACTGATTGCTTCTTACTTCTCCATGTCACTAGATTGTTGCATACATACGAGCAATACCCAGAGATTGATCCTCAGGTGGATATATCTCCTGCCCAGTCAGCATCAGTAAAGACTTCCACCTTTTGACTATCATTCTTTTTGAATAATAATCCTTTCCCAGGTGTCATCTTTAAGTATCTTAAGATATGGTTGACAGCTCCCATATGTTCCTCAGTAGGACAGTTCATGAATTGACTTACTATACTTACTGAAAAACTTATGTCTGGTCTGGTGGGAGATAAGTAAATAAGTCTTCCAACAAGCCTCTGATATCGTCCTTTGTCGACAGGTAAACTATCATTCTCCATTCCAATCTTTTTATACGGGTCTATTGGAGTGTCTATTGGTTTGCATCCAAGCATACCAGTTTCTTTCAATAGGTCCAATGTGTACTTCCTTTGAGTTACGGCTATCCGCTATTCCATTTTGGATCTTGCAAATTCAATTCCCAAGAAGAACTTCAAGTCTTCGAGGTCCTTGATTTCGAATTCATGGGCTAGAAACTCTTTAGCTTTGTCAATTCTTCAGTGTGATCACCGGTAAGAATGATGTCATCAACATACACAATAAGAAGTACAACAATCTTCTTCTCGGATCTTTTTGCGAACATTGTATGATCAGTCTGGCTTTGAGTATAACCGCACTTGATTATTGAACTGGTGAATCGGGTAAACCAAGCACAGGGAGATTGTTTGATACCATACAGAGATTTCTGTAGCTTGCATACTTTGCCACTAGGGAAGGACCCTTCAAGACCAGGTGGTAAATCCATGTATACATCCTCTTCAAGATCTCCATTAAGGAATGCATTTTTGACATCAAGTTGCATAAGGGGTCAGTCTCGGTTTGCTGCAATGGAGAGTAGGATTCTAATGGAGTTCAGTTTGGCTACTGGGGCAAATGTCTTTACTTAGTTAATTCCGTATGACTGAGTATAACCTTTTGCAACCAGTCGGGCTTTTAATCATAGTTGGCCCACTGCCATAATCACCTGCATCCTACTGGTCTCGTATCCTTG
>NW_018223377.1:0-207 GCF_001263595.1 Phalaenopsis equestris
GGGCCACGTTATACCAAGATTTCATGTATATATGGTAGGAAGTTAGTGTACAAACTTTCTAGTTTCATAAAAATGCATTTCAGTATATAATATTTAAAGACATTTAGGATAGAGCAATTCTTAATCCAAAAAATCATGAGCGCAACCCGTACATAATTCGAAGTTGATGAAAAAATGAATTATCTTTTTGAGGAGGATTGAATTAAT
>NW_018223378.1:0-3669 GCF_001263595.1 Phalaenopsis equestris
TTATTTTATAATCTAAAAATACAAAAATAAAAGTAGAGTGAAGTGCAAATTTGAAAATTAACAACTCAAGTGAATGCTAATTAAAATGCAGATGTAAGACTGCATAAGTTAAACTAAACTAAATACTCAACTTTCAAAAGTAAAATTACAAAAATTAAACAAAATTTTGTTGTGACAGAGAGTTTAAATTTAAGAAAGCATCATTCCCCTTTATAGTGAGTATATGCATTGTAAAGAAATTAAAATCATTTGAAAACGTATATAAAAAATTGTTTTGTACCAAATAGGAGCAATCCTATTCTTTACCCTCTTCTGAGTGCTATAAAGAACATTGACTAATCCAAAGTATGGTTCGTAATTTCGTGGTTAGACTGGGAGGATACCGGCTGCCACTCCGGAGCTCCCACTACTCCCTCACCTGAGGGCTAACAATCTTGCATAATCAAATTTCCTATCCATGTTCAAATTCTATTTTAATTAGCTTTCGATCATGTCATTCTTTCATCTTTTCCTTATAAATCCTCACATCATTGTAATATTCATTACTAATTTACTTAAGCTAATGTAATTGTGATAATCTTTTCACACCAGCATCTTTCAAATTGAAATTAAAGTCTTTCATCGCCAAATAAAGTTTATGCTCCAATTTAACTGGTAAGTAATAAGTCTTCCCAAAAATTAATCTAAGTAGGGACATTCCTATAGGTGTCTTATAGGTTGTCATGCATTCCGATAATGCAGTATCTAATTTATTAAACCAATCCATTTTATTATGATTAACAGTCTTTCCAAAATTCTCTTAATTTCATGATTAGATACTTATACTAAACCAGTAGTCTTGTGATGATAAGCAATTGAAATTTTATGCATTATATTATATTTTTCCACCAATCTTGCAATTGTTGCATTCCTAAAATAAGATCCTCCATCGATAATGATTACTCTCGGCATTTCATATCCTGTAAAAATATTTTTAAATTAAAAGTTTTGAAACACTCTGAGTATCACATCGAGGTAAAGCGATTACTTCAATCCATTTTGAAACATAATCCACTGCAATCAAAATATAAATATTTTGAAATGAAGGTATAAATGGTCCTATAAAATCTAATCCCCATGCATAAAAAATTTGAATTTCTAAATTTAAATTTAGAGACTTTTCATTTCTTTTTGAAATATTAACTACTCTTTGACACCAATCACATGTTTTGATATATATAATCACATTTCTAAATAGAGTAGGCCAATAAAATCCAAATTGTAAAATTTTATGAACAATTCTATCATTTCCAAAATGACCTCCAAATTCAGAATCATGATATTTTTGGGTAATTTTTGGAATTTCTTTATAAGGCGCACATCGTCTCATTACTAAATCTTTACATTGTTTCAAATATGGATCATCCCAAAAATATTGTTTTGCATCAAAAAAGAATTTCATTTCCTGTTGTTTCGTTAGTCCATATGGTAAAATACCACTAACAATATAATTTATAATATCAGCATACCAAGGTATATCCCATCCTTTTATAGCATAAAGTTATTCATCAGGAAAAGTTTCATTAATTTCTCTCTCCAAATCAAGTATTTCTTCTTATTTTAGCCTAGGTAGATGATCAGAAATTTGATTATTAGTCCTTTTACAATCGACTATTACAAAATCAAACTCTTTCATAAGAAGTACCCATCTAATTAATCTTAGTTTAGGATCCTTCTTTTACATCAAATATTTAATACTGGAATGATCATTATGCACAACACATTTAGCTCTAATCAAATATGACCTAAAATTATCAAAAGCATACACAATGGCTAATAACTCTCTTTTCGTGGTGGTGTAATTAATCTGAGCATCATGAAGAGTTTTACTAGCATAGTATATAACTTTAAAAATATTATCATATCTCTGCCCTAAAACAGCTCCAATAGCATAATCACTAGCATCACACATTCATTCAAAAGGTTTCTCCCAAATAGGTGAAATAATTATTGCAGCAGTGATCAATTTTTTCTTTAAAGTTTCAAAGGCTTTAAGGCAATCTTTATTAAAGTCAAATTTTGTATCTTTTTCCAGAAGTTGGCATAAAGGTTTTGTAATTTTTAAAAAGTCTTTAATATCTCCCGTAAAATCCACTTTTGTATCTTTTTCCAGAAGTGGGCATAAAGGTTTAATAAATTTTAAAAATTCTTTAATATATCTCCTGTAAAATTTAGCATGTCCTAAAAAGCTCCTAACTCCTCTTACTACAGTAGATGGAGGTAAGTTTCATATAACCTATATTTTTGCAGGATCTACCTCCATGAATTTTTTTGAAATTTTATGTCCAAGAACAATTCCTCCTGCAACCATAAATTGGCAATTTTCCTAGTCTAATATGAGAATAGTCTTTTCACAACATTCTAGAACTTTTTTAAATGATTTACACATATTTTGAATGAACTTCCAAACACAGAGAAATTATCCATAAAGACTTCATTCCCTTTTTCAATCAAATCACTTAAAATTGACATCATACATCTTTGAAATATCGCAGGTGCAGTACATAATCCAAAGGGTTCCATAAGGACTAGTAAATGTTATTTTCTTGATCGATGTTATTTTCTTGATCCACTAGAGCAATAGGTATTTGGTTATAACCGGTAAATCCATCTAGAAAATAAAAATATTAATGTCTAGCTAATCTATCTAATATCTGGTCCAAAAAAGGTAAAGGAAAATGATCCTTCTTGGTGGAAAATTTTAATTTTCTATAATCAATGCAGATTCTCAAATCTGTGACTTTTCTTGTTGATATTAATTTTTTATGCTCATTTGTCACTACTGTCACACCTCCTTTCTTTAGAACACAGTGAATTGGACTTGTCCATGCACTGTCTAAAATAGGATACATTATTCCAGCATCTAACCATTTTAAAATCTCTTTCTTAACAACTTCTTTCATCATAGGATTTAATCTCATTTCCGAATGAGCACTTGGTTCATGTTGATCTTCTAATAAGATTCTATGCATACAAATTGAAAGACCAATTCCTTTAATATCAGCTAATGTCCATCCAAATGCTTTCTTATATCGTTTTAAAGTTTCCAACAATTGTTGTTCTTGCGTATGAGTAATTCTAAGGATACTATAAGAGGCAATGTAGATAAATCTCCTAGAAAAGCAAACTTCAAATGTGTAAGAAGCCTTTTTAGTTCTAGTCCAGGATGTTTATCAATAGATGGAATCAAATTCTTGTTACTTTCTATAGGGTCTAAGATATCATATTTTTCCTGAACATAATCCAAAAACTCTTTACTCACTTCCATAGATTCATCTTAAATTTTATCCTTATCTTGATATTCCATATATTCCTTTTCAAATTAACTTTCAAAAGTCTTCTTGAAATATTCATGGCTTAAATATTCATTAATATCCATTCCGAAGCATTCAATCTCTTGCTCTTTTGCAGGGTATCTCATTGATTTCACAATATTAAATGCAACCTCTTGATCACTAACACTCATATTTAGTTCTCCTTTCTGCACATCTATCAAAGCTCTTCAAGTAGCTAGGAGGAATGGTCTTTCTAAAATGATAGGAATTCTTTATCTTCCTCCATATCTAAGGTAATAAAGTCCATAATAAAGATAAGCTTATCAACTTTTGCCAAAACATCTTCTATAACTCC
>NW_018223379.1:0-632 GCF_001263595.1 Phalaenopsis equestris
CAAGAAAGAGAGAGAGATAGTGAGAGGGAGAAGAGCAAGAGAATAGAAGGAGAAAAAGTGAGATAGAGTAAGTAAGAAAGAATGATTGAGAGAATGAGCGAGATAAGGGAGGGAGAGGGAGAGAGAGTTAAAGAGAGGACAAGAAGGGCAGATAGAGACAAATTTTTGAAGATAGCAAGAGAAAAGGAGAGAGTTAAAGAGCGGGTGAGAAGGGAAGAGAGAAAAGATTGATTAAAGATAGGAAGCGAAGAAAGGGAGAGAGGTGTTGGGAGGATTTGGAGGTATGTATGGAGCTAGAGTGGGCTTAGAATAGAGAGATAGAGTAAGAGAGAGTGAGTGGGAGTGGGAAGAGAGAGGTAGAGCAAGAACTGAAATTGAAAGAGCGAGTGACAGAGAATGAGAAAAGAGAGTAAGAGTGTTAATAAAAGAGGGGGAGAGAGAGAGGTTAAGAGAGCAAGATAGAGAGAGGGAGCAATAAAGTGAGAGGGAGAGTACCTGAGCTAGATAAAGGGAGAAAGATAAAGAGAGGGAGAATTAGAATGAGATAGATAAAGAGAGGGAGAAAGAGCATGAGAGACATATAGAAAGAGATAGAGTAAATAAGAAAGAGGGAGAAAGGAATGGAGAGAGAT
>NW_018223380.1:0-432 GCF_001263595.1 Phalaenopsis equestris
TAATTGCATCAAGAGATAAACATATGATGTGTAAAATTAAAATATATGTAATAAAATAATAAAAAAATTCATCTTAATACAAAATATATTAAATATTCTACTAATTTTTTTTTTTCTATTTTTTTCAGTTTTTCCTCTGACTGCTTTTCACTAAAAAATATGTGGCGATGGCAGCTTCCTGGCATCAACCAATATAAAATATTATCTGAATTTTGTCAAATAATAATTGTAAATCCGAATCTCTGCAAAAGTATAGTTAAAATTAAAAAATAATATCCACTCCCATTTTATTGTACGCCTGTCGCATACCCAATTATTCGACTCATATCTCCATTCATCGTCTAATTTTGACTTTGAATTTATTTTGCCTGCAAAATTCAATTTAGCGAAATGGTCAAAATAATAATTATGCAAATGTAGAAGTGGTAATTC
>NW_018223381.1:0-223 GCF_001263595.1 Phalaenopsis equestris
GAAGGAGAGTGAAAGGGAGGGCATCAAGGTATATGCAGAGAAGAGAATATAGAACAATATAGTCAAAGAGATAAGGAGGGAAAAGAAGAGAGCAAAAAAGAGTGGGCAAGAGAGAGAGATAAAAAGAGTGCAATGAAGAGTGAGAGAGGGAGAACCAAACAATGGTTAGCAAATAAATGATAGAGAGGAGGAGAGAGTGGCTGGAAGCACACTTAAGAGAGAG
>NW_018223381.1:345-973 GCF_001263595.1 Phalaenopsis equestris
GGGAGGGATAGAGAAACAAATAAGGAGGTTAAGAGAAAGAAAGTAAGAGAGAAATGAGAGAGGGAGAGTATAAAGATAGTGATAAAAGAGAGAGGAAGCTGGAGATTGAAAAGGGTCAAAGAAAAAGAATGAGGGAAAGATGGGGATAGGGAGAGTAAAAGTGAAAGAGTAATAGTGAGAGAGAGAGTGGGAGGAAGCAAGAGACATAAGAGATTTTGAAAGGAGTAAGAATCGAGAGAGAGAGAGAGAGAGAGAGGGAGGTAAATATGTAGAGACAGGAGAGAGATGAGAGAGTAGGGAGGGAGTGAGTCAGAGAGTGGGAGAGAGAGGGAAAGATAAAGAAGAGAATGAACAGAAAGAGGGAGATGAAAGGTAGAACGAGAGAGTGGGAGAGTGAGCAAGTGATAGAGAAGGTCAAAGAGAAAAGGTGGATGGAGGGAGGGAAGGAGACTACACAAGAGAGTGAGAGTGAGAGGTAGGGAATGAGAATAGAGCTTGGGAGAGTGGGAGGAAGAAAAAGAGACAAAAAGAGAGAGAGAGAGAGAGAGAGAGAGAGAAAGATAGAAATGGAGGGAGAGTGAGACAGAGAGAGTGAGTGAGAGAAGATGGAAGGGAGAGTGAAGAAAGT
>NW_018223382.1:0-547 GCF_001263595.1 Phalaenopsis equestris
AGTTTTACTAGCATAGTAAATAACTTTAAAAATTTATCACATCTTTGTCCTAACACAGCTTCAATAGCATAAAAACTAGCATCACGCATCAAATCAAAAGGTTTTCCCCAATCTGGTGTAACTATAATTTGTGCAGTGATTAATTTTTCTTTTAATAAATTAAAAGCTTTTAGGCATTCCTCATCAAAATTGAAAATTGCATCTTTCTCCAGTAAATGGCTAAAGGCTTAGCAATTTTTGAAAAGTCTTTAATATATCGCCTGTAGAATCGAGCATGTCCTAAAAAACTCCTAATTTCCCTTACATTTGTTGGATAAGGTAAATTAGCGATCACTTGAATTTTAGCAGGATCTACTTCCATACCATTTTCTGATATTTGATGACCTAATACAATTCCTCCTGCTACCATAACTTAGCATTTTTTTCTCAATTAAGGACTAAATTTGTTTCTTCACAGCGCTTAAGAACTTTAGATAAATGTTCTAAACATGAGTCAAATGAAGTACCAAACACTGAAAAAAAACACTGAAATACTTCAATCCCTTTT
>NW_018223382.1:587-1643 GCF_001263595.1 Phalaenopsis equestris
AATTAAATCACCATAAATTGTCATCATACATCTTTGAAATGTAGCAGGGGCATTACATAAACTAAAGGACGTTCTTCTAAAAAGAAAAAGTACTATAAGGACTAGTAAAAGTTGTTATCTCTTGATCCTCAGAAAATATTTGAATTTGGTGATAACCAGTATATCCATCCATAAAATAAAAGTATTTATGCCCAGCTAGTCTATCCAGCATTTGATCTAGAAAGGGTAATGGAAAATGATCTTTCCTAGTGGCAAGATTTAATTTTCTATAATCAATGTATATCCGTCACCCTGTAACTTGTCTAGTGAGTACTAACTCATTATGTTCATTCACAGTTACAGTTACTCCTGCTTTCTCAGGAACGCAATGAATTAGACTAACCCATGCACTATCTGAAATATGGTAGATAATTCTAGCATCTAACCACTTTAAAATTTCTTTCTTTACAACTTCTTTCATAACAAGATTCAGTCTCCTTTGAGGATCAGCCCTGGGTTTGCAATTCTCTTCCATATGAATTCTATGCATACAAATTGAAGGATTGATTCATTTAATATCAGCAATTGTCCATCCAAAGTCTTTCTTAAAAATTTTCAGAATTTTCATAAACTTTTCTTCTTCTTCCATCGTTAACTTTGAGAAAATTATAACTGGTAAAGTAGAGAAATTTCCTAAAAAGGCATATTTTAAATGATCAGGATGTAACTTCAACTCAAGTTCTGGAGGTTTTTCAATAGATGGACAAAGTTCTGGGGGTTTTTCTATTGATGGACAAAATGATTTATCTTTTCTTATCATATCCAAAATTTCAAAACTTTCTCAATCATAGTCTTCTCGACATAGTTTGAATCTTCCTTAAAAAGGTCTTCACATTGATTTAATTCCTTTTTTTGCTCATGTTCCAAATATTCTTCTTCAAATTTTTCTTCATAAGTAGTTTTGAAATGACATTCACTTAGATATCTTATAACATCCATTCTAAAACATTCATCATCTTTACCTTTTGCAGGGTATTTCATTGATCTTGAAATGTTAAAAGTAACAGTTTGATCATT
>NW_018223382.1:1683-2751 GCF_001263595.1 Phalaenopsis equestris
GCTCTTCCTGTGGCTAGGAAAGGTCTCCCCAAAATGATAGGTATCTCTTTATCTTCCTTCATATCTAGCACAATGAAATCAACAGGAAAGATAAATTGATCTACTTTCACTAAGACATCTTTTATAACTCCTTTAGGGTATGTTATCGAATGATCTGCTAGCTGCAAAGTTACAGTAGTAGAGGTTATTTCTCCTAATCCCAATCTTTTAAATATTGATAATGACATAAGGTAATGCTTGCACCTAAATCACATAAAGTTTTCTTATATAATCTGTCTCCTATTGCACATGATATTGTAAAGCTACCAGGATCTTTAAGTTTTTCAGGAAGCTTCTTCTAAATTATCGCACTACACTCCTCACTAAGTGCAACAGTCTCATTATCTTCAAACTTTCTTTTCCTGTTAAGAATATCCTTCATAAACTTTACATAGATTGACATTTGTTCTAAGGCTTCGATAAATGGAATATTGATTGTAAGCTTCTTAAAGATTGTAGGCATTTGTCCTATATCATTCCATATTGAAAATTTTAAGTTTGGGGGAGGGAAGAAAAAGATTAACTATTATATGTTTTTTTTTTAAATATTTTCAAAAAATATTAATATGATTTTTTGTAGTGAATTTAATTCAGATAACTATAGTTTGTAGATATTTAAATACTATGGTAGATTAAAAGGAATATTTTTGTAAGAAAAATTAATTTTGTAGATTAAGATATTTAGTATAAGAGAATAAGACTATAGTTAGCTATTTAAAGTAAAGAAATCTATATTTTGAAATATTAAGAATCTTAGAAATTCATTTGAGAAGAAAAGATTGGGGCAAAATTATGTAAAAGCTATGAAATACTTATAAGGTAAAGGAATGCTTTGAGTTTCAAAGTTAGGAAAAGAAAAGTAAGTTCAAAATTATTAAAGGCTATCCACATATAGTAATCTTCACTTGAAAAAGAAAAAAAAAAGGATTGACAACAATCCCTGAAAAGAAAAGAAAAATATACATGATTGAAAGCAATCCAAATGAAAAAAAATATATAAGTGAGGAGAAGCTTGAGGAGATGCCTAAT
>NW_018223382.1:2979-3362 GCF_001263595.1 Phalaenopsis equestris
GATTTTGACCAAAGAAAAATATGTTGAGATTTTCATACCTATTTTACACTGATTTTAATGATATTGCACTTTAAGGAAAAGTATTTTTGATGTTTTGTTGCAGGTATGTTGAATTATGATCATTGGAGCAAAAAAATGCAAAAAAAAAGTGAATTATGAGCAAAAAGAACCAAAATATGAAGATTTGATCTTGGGCGCCGACGGAGGGCTCAACGCTGTAGACGGCGGGTTTTTCCCGAGAGTCCAGAATTAAATATTCTAGAAGGTTGCCAATGGCGCCATCGAGGCCACCGACGGCGAGCACGTTAGTTCTCTCAATAGATGCATTGAATGTGGACGATTTTTGAAGGGACGCTTGGGCAACTCTTGAAAACTCTTCTACA
>NW_018223382.1:3612-3864 GCF_001263595.1 Phalaenopsis equestris
ATATATTCCAAGTTTTGTCGTATCTTCTCCACGAGTTCTGAGTAGTTTTCTCTGTCTTTCTCCTTGTCTTGAGATTTTGTGAAATGGTGATTTGAATTGGTTGTGTCATGAGAATGTTAAAGAAGTTGTGATGATCTTGAATTGGTTTTGCCATGATAATGTTAAAGAAGTTATGATGATCTTTTCACTTCAATCTTAATTTACTTTCAATCTGGTCAATTGATTTGTTAAAATATGTTGAGTTTTACAACT
>NW_018223382.1:3944-6580 GCF_001263595.1 Phalaenopsis equestris
AGAATTGGAGATTTTAGAGTGATAGACTAAAATCCTCAATTCGGTCATATCGTTTGGGTGTTGAAGTGTAGATGTTAGCCCTCATGCGAGGGGAATGTGGGAGCTTCGAAGTGAGAGTCGGTATCCTCCCAGCCTAGCTGCAGATTCAGTAACTAAGCATAGGATTAGTTAATATTTTTTATGTCTGGTCCAAAGGGTAAAGAATAGGTATGCTCCTATTTAACACAATACAATTTGAATTGATTCAATTTATTCATTCACTAAAATTTCTTGACAAGGAGAAGGATGTTTTCTTATATATTGAACTTCACATTAGAAACTTTATTAGTAGAATTATTTAATTAAGAGTTTATTAAAATTACATTTTTATTTCAATCGCCTATTAGTGACAAATATGCAAATTGAACTATATTATTGTGATTAAGTATTGATTTTCTAAATCTTAGTTCGTTAGCCTCTAATATTACTCCTTGTGGGATCGATATCCACGACTCCATTAGAGCCCTGTATTACTTGAGCGATACGTATACTTGCGTTGATAAGTGTGACTTTGCAATTATTGAATATTTTATACACATCTTTATCAAATTTATAACCGTTATCAAGTTTTTGGCGCCGTTGCCGGGGATTTAAATCTTCTAGCAGCAGTATTAAATTCTTGTATTTTTAAGCATATATAAAGTCATTGTCACTCATCTAATTGGGTTTGCTTCTTACGCTCTCTCAACAGGTTAACCCCGAGATACTTGAGAGGAAGAGAGGCAGAATGAAAACCAGTAAAAGAAATAGCCCAAGATGCAACGGAGCTTTGAACATTTTCCCAAAGAAAAAAATTTATTTTTCTTTGTTAAACCATAACCCAGAAGCTTGTTGAAATTCCTCAAAAACATGCATCAGCTGCTTGATGGAGGATTTACTAGCATTAGCAAAAAGAATAGCATCATCCGCATAAGCAAGATGACTAACCAGAACCTTGGACTTATGACGAAAGTGAGTGTACAACTTGTTAAGGTGCATCTTATTGAAAAGACGAGAGAAATAATCAAAAGCGATGATGAAAATGGGAGGAGATAAGGGGTCCCCTTGCTTAATGCCTCTTTGGGCAGAAAAAAACCATAAGAATTGTCATTCACCATCACACTGTAGTGGTTATTCCGGAGTCACCGTTGAATTAAAGAAATGAAATTATAGTGAAAACCACAAGCACGCAAAATATTAATTATAAAGTCCCAACTAATAGTGTCAAAGGCCTTGTTAATATCAAGCTTTAAGATCATATTACCACCCCGACACTTTCTATCAAGATCTTCCATAAGCTCTTGAGCAAGTAAAATGTTATCTGTGATATCCCTGCCCTTAACAAAAGAAGACTTATGGGGTGAGATTATCTTAGGTAACATAGGCTGAAGTCTAGAAAGCATCAATTTACTTAAAACTTTAGAAATGACGGAGGTGAGGGAAATAGGGCGAAATTTATCCCAACTGGACTTATCATTACCCTTAAAGATGAGCACAATCTTGAAGGAAGTGAAATACTTCCCAGGATCTTCCCCCCTAAAGAAACTTTGAACTGCAAGGGTAACCTCCTTTTTTATTAGACCCCAACAAGAAACATAAAAAGAAGAGGTAACCCATCCGGTCCCGGAGCTTTGTTGGCGTTTATGTCCTTCAAAGCCATTAAAATTTCCTACTCAGTGGGGACCTCACAAAGGGAGAAGGAGGAAACATACTCCCGCTCATCATAAAAAAGAGTAGTATTGATCGAAAAAATCTGAGAGTTGGTCTTAAGGAGATCAGTGAAATAATCAACAACACTTTGACCAATATTCTTCTCATGAGTATAAAAAGACCCAGAGGGGGTACGCATTTTAAGGATAGTATTAATAGTTTTCCTATGAAAGTATTTAGTATTACGATCCGCAGAGGAAAAATTGATATCAATAGCTTTCTGTTGAAGAAAACTTTCCTCTAAAGAAATAGCCTCCAGGAGATTGGAGTGGGCAGTGGCTAAATCATCAGCAAGTTGAGTAGACCAAATAACTTGTTCCTCAAGTTTATCAACAGTAGCTTGAGCTTCTTTAACCTTCCTGTGAACATTACCAAAAATATTTAAATTCCACTTACGTAAATGCGCAGTGACCTTTTTATGAAGCTGCCACAGGATGAACCAAGGATTACCAAAACAATCAACCTTCCACACCTGTTGAATAAGATTCAAAAAAGTCTCATGAGTGGTCCAGATGTTAAGGAATTTAAAATGATATGTGGAAGGCTTAAAAGTGAAGGCAAACGATAAAAGAATGGGATTATGATCAGAGACAACATGATTTAAATGGCTAACTTTAGAGACATGGAAGTGATTAAGAAAATATTGATTGCCTAAGTAACGATCAAGCCTCTGAGCAAGGGATCCCCGCCTCCAAGTAAAAGGAAGACCCATAAACCCCAAATCAAATAACCCAGCCTCATTAATTTTATCACAGAAACAATTGATAAGCGAAAAGTTGCATCTCCTCCCACCTCTTCTTTCAGAAGGCTTCATAATCATGTTAAAATCTCCCCCCACCAACCAATTATTAGTAATAGCGTCATCCATCATAGTAAGGGTCTGTTTGGCGCAGCTGTTGATTATTAAT
>NW_018223383.1:0-812 GCF_001263595.1 Phalaenopsis equestris
TAAAAAATAGTGGAGATAAAAAATGAAGTCATTTTTTTGTTTATATTTTTGAAAGTTAATTATTTTATTAATTTAGGGTTTATGAAGATTAGGTGTATTTTGAATGACTTTGCTCATGAAAAATTTTCTTACGGGTTCTTTGGTCATAGTAAACCTTTCAAAGTTTTCTTGAATTTTTCTAAGCAACATGCTAATTTCCATGATTAATTTAAGCCAATAATTCATATAAACTTGAAAAATATGATTCTCTGTCTAGGGACCTCCTCTGACTTTGGAAAAATCAGGGAATGTTTCCTAAGACAGAGACAACAACATGCTAAAATTTCAAACCATGGTGAAATTACTACATGCATGGAGAATCAAAACATCCAAATCAGTATTTAATTAATTAAAAATAAAATATGCATCACATGGACTTAAAAATTATTTCCACATTGTTCTCTTCTGTTCATTGAACAAGAGGGTATTTTTATTTTATTTTTGTGATTTTTTTACACTTAGATAAGAATTTTTTAAGTTAGGGGTTATTTTATGAATTAATTAAATCCCTATTTATCTATTTAAACGCGCGGTGCCACCTCAACCTATGAAGGCTCCGAAGCTCCACGCGACGCGCTCCCATTCGACGCTTCCATCCACCTCAGCGCTGACTCGGCCCGTGACTTATGTTCCGAAGTGTTGTTCGGCTTGATCTCGACCGTCCATCTGATACACAAGCGCCCGTCCGATACACGCGCGATCGGACGGCTCCCCGTCATCGTCCCCGATAGCCTAACTCGAGAATCGTCCATCTTCTAGCCTTAAGATCTCTC
>NW_018223384.1:0-458 GCF_001263595.1 Phalaenopsis equestris
TACCAATTTGATGTAGAGTTGGAACCTGAGACCTGATTAGTCCTATAGAGGACACAATGAGCAATCTGGAAGCGACATGCGAGAACCTACCCATCATAACCATATCAATTAAGAACTTACTTTAGGTTAGTCAACATTCTTTATGCGCTTGGAAGAGGGTAAATAATAGGTATGCTCATATTTGACACAAAGCTGCATTTAAATTTTAAACATTTGATTCCTAAACTAATTATGATCTCATTGTAAGGGGAAATATATTTTTATTATATAAGAATTTTCCAAAATTTGACGAGTCTCCTTAGATTAGGTTTTTATTTAATTTAGTTAACTTTAATTTTAGAGTAAATTAGTGAATTTAGGTAAATCAAACTCTTAAAAAATTTCAAATTAAGCCCTGATAGTAGTAGATTAGAATTAGCCCGGGGGATTTCTTACCTCGCTTCTCTATGAGATCGATA
>NW_018223385.1:0-1125 GCF_001263595.1 Phalaenopsis equestris
CCGGTAGGTCTTATAGAGCAGAAATAGTAGGTAATCGAGGAGTGAGAGACTAGAACCTACCTAACACTACTATACATGCTAACACCATTTTTAGATTAGCCGATGTTCTTTACACATAAAAAGAAGTAAAGTATAACTATGCTCCTATTTGTAACAATACCACAGTTAAACTTCTAAACAATTGAAATACTACACTAATTATGAATTATTTCCAAGAAGAAAGTCTCTCTCTCTATATATAACATGAATTTTCTAAATCACTACATTTACTTTTACTTGCATTTGTAGGAATTAGTAAACTTTAGTTATTTGCTTGAATTATTTTAGATATATTCTTCGGTCTTAAGTGAAGTTCTTTTAAAGTTTTAGGGTTTAGAATTTTATCTCCTGTCCTTGTGTTCTCTGTGGGATTGATTATGGGGTTTTTAGAGAAAACTCTATATTTCTTGAAATAATACATGTACTTGCATAGTACCCCTAGTGAGAAAACTATTGATCTAAATTATATAATATTACATTTTTTCAAACTAGACACTAAATATAATTTGGGTCAAGGTTTTGGCATATAATGAACTTAAATGTCTGCATAATTATGGGTCGGGTCAAAGGGTTCTATTGGGCCCACGATATTTGTGCCCCAACACTTGCATGGATTTCACACAATGGTTAGAAGCAGTAAATTCAAAGGTTGGTGTAGAACCAGTCCTGGCACTTGGCATTGGTGCTAAATTTTGGCGATCTCCATGCAGTCAGTCATCATTGCGGGTCAGTAGTATCCTAACCTCTTAATCTTCATCTTCATCTTTGGACCCGACTGATGAGCTCTATAAAGTCCTGCATGTGCGTCCTTGACAATATTTTGTGCCTCTGACCCACTCAAAAATTTCAACCAAATTTGACTAAATGACCTCTTGTATAAGAGATTATCTATCAAGGCATAAGACAAAGCCCTCTTCATGATCTAATGCGTTGTTGACTTTTCCTCTACTAGTTTTCATTTTTGCAAATATTCTATTAATGGTTGGCATCAATCTTCTATAGTTTATATTACTGCTATCACAACCTTTTCATTTCCTAACATGTGCAACATGTCGATGTCAATCTAGGATAAGACCTGACATCCCC
>NW_018223385.1:2339-5738 GCF_001263595.1 Phalaenopsis equestris
TAATAAGCTAGAATATAAGAAACAATATTAGCAGGAGAAGGATCCAAAAGCAGATGTTTAAAGCTATTTCTAGCCATCCAAATAAACCAAATGACCACCAAAGGAAAGCAATAGAGTTTTTTATCAACCAAGGCCCCAACTTTCCAAGTATGTAAGTAATCTATCATGTAAGAGCTATGTGGCCAAAAAACCTGAAAATGTTGCCCTAATAACAACCAAACTTCTCTAGCATAGGCACATTGAAAGAAAAGGTGCTCTCAGGTTCTTCATCTTACTTACAACTGTAACACTAAGAAGAAATTTTAAGACTTTTAAGTTTAAGAATATCGTCAAGTGGAAGATATTTTATTAAAAGTTTCCACAGAAAAAAGAGATAGAAGGGGTAAAAATAATATTTCGAATATACTTGCCCCAATGCCAATTGCTAAAGATATAGATGCTAGAGTATAAAAATTTAGTAGGAGAAGTAGAAGTAGCAGTAGAAATTTTCTAAGGAATTTTCAAAACTTTAATGTAGTTATCATCTAATATCCTTAAACATAGCAAAAATCTCCTACTCGGTCAGGATATCATTGAGTGAAATGTTAGAGGTGTAGTGACGGTCCTTAGAAAAGATATTAGTATCAATATTGATCACCTGCGTATTAACATGGAACATATTAGAGAAATAATCTACGACAATGTTGCCAATATCATCCTTGTCCGTAAGAGTTCTACCATCCGTCATTTTGATATTTAAAATGGTATTCAAATTTATTTTGTATTTAATTAAAACATGGAAGTAATTAGTGTTCCTATCACCACATTTAAAATAGATATCATTGGCTTTCTACTGTAAAAGGTTTTCCTCCAAAGAGATAGCTCCCAAAAGAGTAGCATGCGCTTGAGCTAACTCAACAACAATAGTAGGAGAAGGAGAGGTTTCCCCTTCGAGAGTGTCAACAGTCATTTGAGCTTCTTTGACTTTGTTATGCACATTGCCAAACGTATCAAAGTTCCACCCCCTCAACTTAGCAGCAACCTGTTTATGAAGTTGCCAAAGCACATACCAGGGGTCTCCAGTTCTGTTAATGTTCCAAGCCTGCTTAACTCTACTAAAAAAGGTGTCATGAGAAGTCTAGACATTAAGAAATTTAAAACGATACAAAGTAGCTTTAGTAGTAAAGAGAGAGAAAGTAAAATGGGATTGTGATTAGAACCAACATCACTTAAATGTTTCACTTTATCACTGTGAAAATAATTAAGGAATGATTGATTACCAAAAAAACAATCCAGTCGCTGGAACAGAGTACCTCTCTTCCAAGTAAAAGGAGTACTCGAGAAACCTAAGTCAAAGAGGCCCGCCTTGACAAATTTATCAAAAAACTTGCTAATAAGCCTGGGATCCGTACAATGACCACCCTTCCTTTCCGTGGGGGTCATGACAATGTTGAAATCTCCCCCAACAAACTAGTTCTCTTTAATATGATCCCCCATAAGTAGAAGTTTATCCCAAAGCTGGAATTTTTCATGCAATAAAGAGTTAGAATATACAAAAGTGGCCCAATAGAAGAAAGTGTCCAATTTAAAGTGAAACAAAATAAATTGATTCTCATTTTCCACGATATTGAGATTAATATTGTGTTTACAGAAAATCCAAATTTTGTTATTCGTATTACAGAAGAGATTATAGTCTTTAAACTTCCTAATAATGCTCTCTTTGTTTATAGAGACCAAAGGTTCCAAAAGAGCAAAGATAGAAAGATTATGGTCCCTACATAAGTGCTTGAGTCTATTAAGGGAGGAAGGGTCTGCCACTCCCCTAATATTCTAAACCATAATATTAAACATGATTATTCAAAACACCCCTTCTAGAAGTCCTAGGAAGAGTGTTGAATATTTCACCATCTGAATGATATTTATCATTAATAATGACGTTTTCACGATTGAGATGTAAAAGCTCATTTTTCCTTCTATTTTTCTTTTTACTTGATTTTTGCACTAACCATTCTTCCTGAAGTGCATTCACAGTGGCTGATAAAACATTTTCAGGAATCTGTTCATCGGGAAAAGGAGGTCCCTACACTTTCTCAGTGTTATTGCTTAGCATAATATCATTTACAGAAGGAAGACCCTGTAAACATTCTTTCCCATGTTTATCAGCATAGGAACATGAGGAATACAACATGATTTGACATAATAATGGGTTCACAAATATTAACAATTTTAGAAATTCCAATTCCCTCAATAAGGCCTTCTTTAGCTTTATCAGTAATATCCGACTCTTTCTCAATACATTTATGAAAGGAGAAATTTATAAACTATCTCGCTTTTGTTTATCAGCAATAGTATCATAAGTGGTAGAAACCTGTAAAAGATCTTGCTTAAATTTATCACCATTAGTAACATGAGGAGACTTAATCGTAGGCTCACTAGTATTAGGAATATCAGAAATCTCAATTCCCACAACAAGACCTTCCTTAAGCTTAGTATTATCAGTACAGGGGGGAGACGGGATAATGCTGTCTACATCATTCTCAGGGAGCAGATTGTGTGATGGGGCAGGAGGGTTGGGCCTATGTTTTAAATGAGGATGAAGACAAAAACATTGAGAAGGGATATGTCCAAACATATGAAAATGAGTGCAATATGGTGAATGATTTTCCAGTTCAACTTTCTACCAATAGCCTCTATGTTTGGATCCTATCCAAATCTCATCGCAAAATGGTAAGGTAATATCTCGCTCAACCAGAACCCCAGTCTCCAAAGGTCTACTCAATAAGTAGGTGGGGCCATCTAATTTTAAGGACTTGCCATAAGCCGTGACAAGAGAAAAAAGTACTTCATGATTGAAAAAATGAAATTTAAGCCCAGGAAAACACAACCAAATCAGATATATAGGTGGTTCCGATTTGGGATCAAAATCAATAGACCACTTTAAAATTTTCATAGTTCTACCATCAATCTTGACAGAATGACGTGAAAACATTCTAGTGTAATCCTCATCATTAGATAGCTGAATGAGGATATGCCTCCCATCCAACACACAACATTTCCATAACCTAGTTAATTTCATAGAGTCAAAATCCTGTTTAATTAAATCAAGCATTGGTAGTCCGAAACTAATTTGCCAATAAGAACATGCCTTGCCAAAGACTAAAATATTAGACTCGTCCTCAGTAACAAGCTTGGAAAATTTACCATTTTATTCCCCAATTTTTTCTAATAAACTCAAAGTCACTATTGTAATTGAAACCAGTACAAAAGGAGTGGGGGAAAAGCCGAGTATTGCCAATCTTAGAGCCAGAATCCCCCATAATTGCTCCAGCAAAGGCAAGGGCCATAAAGGCCCAAAATCACTCCAAACAATGCAAAGGATGAAATAAAAAAAGGAAACCTAAACTAAGAAATCCCAATCAA
>NW_018223386.1:0-12282 GCF_001263595.1 Phalaenopsis equestris
TACAAAGGCCTAAATATAAGTTGAGGATTTATGTTACACTTGGCGAACAACCTCAAAATCCTATGGCTTGATTGTTTAATTCTAAGGAATTATTTAGCTTGTATGGACATGTTTTACTGTTGAAGATGGTCGTGCTGCTCACAATGCTAGCTCCGAGCTCCTCGTCGTGGCAAGTTTAAGTTTTTTAATGTGTTAAATTATGATGTCAAATCAAATGTCCGTAAGGGTCATGGTTATTTAAATATTATGGGGCATATTAAAGTTGATTAGAGCGACACCGGTTAGGATCCTTCGGTTCCCTCGAGTTCCCTTGTTCCGACACCACTGTTTTCTCTTGGATTCAATTAGTTTAAATGAACTTACTAAACTCAATTTAATGAGTTCCATACTTTCATTTAGATCATGAGAAATCTGATTGGCAACCATAAGTTACCTCTTCTGAGGGATTCCAGATCATTCGATAGAGAAGTCTTAATTTAGTTGCAATTTTTGTTTTGTTATTTTTTTGTGATTAAATTTTGAGTTACCTTATACTTTGACTATTGTGGCGGTCAATTTTATCTTGTTTAAAATTTTTTTTTGTTTCAATTTTTTGTTTCAGTTTCGACATGCAGGGTGACTTTAAGCATAAAAGCAAGAAATAAGAGGTACGAAAAAGTAAATGCAATAACTCAAAAGCTTACCTGTCGATTCTTCTCGTTCCTTCACCTGAAAGGTTAGCTTTGGAAACACGTATATAGTTTTGCAAGGAATTTAAATTATAGGAGTAGATGAAGGTATAGCTATCAAACCCCAAGTTATGACTTTATTGAGTCTCGAAAGATATTAGTGGATGATTTTAGAACAAAAGATAACAAGCCCAATTTGCTCTTCAAAATATTCAGGAGATTCCAAAGTGCTCGGAGCATGACCTTAAACCACTTTGAAGATTTGTTGAAACATTTCAAGATTAGTTAGAACTTATCAAATCCTTCTATTAAAAATCCAAGGTTAAGCTAAGGTTATCCCATTACTTAAAAAAACTTAATGTCTTATTTATCCTAATGCTAGGACAATACATTAATCAATTGATATTTCTATATTTCATTTAAGAGTTATATGGCTGGTTGCCCCTAAGGAAAATTTAGGTAAGTAAGGATTTTGATTCCCAAAATTAAAACTGAGCTTGTAGTTTAAAAATGTGTTAATCATCAATCATGTTATCTTCTAAATCCGATCAAGTGAGCTTAAATGTCAAGCCTAAGTCGCTACCATGCCTTAAACAATCACAATAGGTGAAATGATAATTAACAAAATTTTGATTTAAATGACATGCATTCTTATTGAAAGCTCACATCGTCATCAATCATGGGCTTAGAATTAATGAATTATTATCTTCCTAACTCAAACCCATCACTTAAGAATCATTTGATCTTAATTTACTTCCAAGTCATGATGATTAGGGAAGTTAGAATTTTGTTCATATTATAGAAAAGGTGGCAAGTGAGTTTCTACCTTTTAATCCCATTGTGTTTCAATCATCCAAACATGTTCATTAGGATCAAAATTACCCATTTTCCCTTTGGGGCTCTTCACCTCATAGCTCATTAATCAAAATTCAAATGACTCGGAGAATTTATAGTGTCCTATCCGTGGGCCAATTAAAACATCACAGGAGAAAATGTGGGTTTTGAAAATTAAATTTAGTTTAAATAATGATTTAAACTTAAAATGTCGTATTTTCAATGTTGATTTTACTTAACTATACAAAATAAAGTTTTTATTCATGAGAAAATTACTTGAGGTCCCCTTAGGTCAGAGAAACACTTAGACAAAATTTTAAGATTTTTTGAATTAATTTTTTATCATTATTATTTAATTGTGAATCAATTTTAATGATTTAATTAAACTTAACATAATGTATTAATTATCAAAATTATCTTTATATTTTTGTTAGTCCTCTCTGAGTTCAGAGGCATAGGAGAAACAAATTTTGTATTTTTATGATTTGTAATTTATTTATTATAGTTATTTTAATGAGAAAAAATAATGAAAATTCATTTTTAAGCTTTTAAAATTCATTTTTAACTTAGAAAATATAGGAAAAATATCTTAATGAGTCATAAGTGATCAGGAGACCAACAGGCAAATTTTGAAATATTTTTATATTTTTGAAATTTTTAACTATTTTTAATTTTTTTTAATTTGAAATATAGCTCAAAAATCAAGTATTTTATCAAAAATAATTTTTATTTTTCCTAAGTGCTCATGATTATAAGGAACTTAGGAAACTACTTTTCATAATTTTCCAATGTGTATTTAATTTAATATAATTATTTTTGTACAAAAATATAAGGTTTCTTAGAAAATTAATTTTAGTGCTCATATTTAATCAAATAATTTTTAAATTTTTACAGTGGGTAAACATGGTTTTTATACACAATGTGGAATTAATTTTGTTAATTGTTTAATAGTATTTAATTTACGTATATTAAAACAAGATAAATACATTTAATTTACCATATAAATGTACAATATAATTCAAATCATCATGCTGTTTTTCCTGAACTTCTCTTATCATTGGAAACGTACTAAAATTATTCCCATTATTTTCTAAGTGATATTTTAGTTGTATAATTAAATTAAGCCAAACTAGTCATCTTAGCTTAAAAATTAGGGTTAGAGCACCGAGATGTCCTCTGACCTTGAAAAAATCAAAAAACATACCCTCTATCATAAGGAACAAACCCTAAAAATTTCAAGCCATGGTGAGTGACGTTTAATGATAACGAATTAAAATAATCTAGAAAGTATTTAATTCATTGAAAATCAAGGAGTAAAAAAATAAATTTTATTTTTGGTCCACATCATTCTCTTCTTTCACTATGCAAGAGGATATTTTTTTATTATTTTTATGATTTTTTAGAGAAAGATATCAATTTTTGAAGTTCACGCATTAAATTTAATTCAAATAATCCATATTTTTCTACTTAAACATGCGGTGCCAACTCATCCTACGACGGCTCTGAACTCACACGCGACGCTCCACCATCTGAGACCACCATCCACCTCAACTGCCACACAGCCCACCTTTTCGCACCAAGGGTTGGTCCAACTCGATCTACTCCGTCCATCAAATAAACGCGCGATCGGATGGCTCCCCGCTATTGTCCTCAAATGACCTAACCCGAGAATCGTTCACAATAAAACCTTAAGATCTTTATCTAGACTCAACCAAATTACATGGGGTTTATTTCTAAACCTTCATCTACTCAAAAAGAACATATCTATATGTTTAATCAAGCATGAAATCAAGCCATTACACATGGAGAATCAAAACAAGCTCGGCTTAGGGTTGAGGTTCAATACCTTTATCTAAGAGTGGAGGCCTCAATCATATGATTGCGGTAGCTTAGATTGGATCCAATGAACATCTAGATAAAGTCCTAGACCTCAATTAATTATCTAAATATGATTTCAAAAAGATCAATTTCAATTGTTGGTCTAGAGCTATGTTAAAGGCTCTATGTGATGGAGCTTTTTTTGGGGGATCAACTCCTCTCACTGTGGTGATGGTGTGGGCTTAGTTAATTTGAGTTTGGTGGAATATGGAGGTGTGTGGAAATATGTTTTGGTTCAATGTAAATTTTTGAACTCAAAATTGAGCTCTCACAGTGGGGACTAGAGGGGGAAAGTGGTGGGATTGAGCTGAGAAGTTCTCGGAAAGTCTCTAAAAGCAAATGAATAGAGTTTCCCAAAGGATTTTGCTAACCTCCCCTTTGGCTATGTAGGAGTCAACTTATAGCCATGGTTGTCTGGTGAGCTCAGATCCTGGTAATGGGTGCTAAGGCTTACTGAGGTGGAGTGAAGAAAAGCACAAGCATCCAATTAGAGTGAGCCAAGTCAGGGAGTTCAAATTTTGGGTTTTAGCCATTTAGGCTCCTTTAGGTGACTGTTTCTGGTGGCCGAGGTGGTGGCTGGCCAGGGTTCAGTCACCTCTTGGCTCAGGGAGGTCAGGGAAGGGTTAATTATGATTTACTCCAAATGGCAAGTGTTGATGGCAAAGTATTTTCACAATAAAGCTAAATATGGTTAAGATCCCTTAAATCAAGTAACCATTGGTCCATAGCTTTCCTAGGTAGTTTAGGTGGGTTTAGGCTGGTCAATAGGGTCCAAATGGTGGTTGTGGTAACATAAATTTTGTCACTTTGGTATGGCTAAGTCAATTTTCGTGAAGGGGTTCAATTTGGGTTAAATTGGCTTGAAGTTGGGTTTGGGTTAGGCTTGAAAATATATTGTACTCATATTATTGAGAAATTCTGTGTAGGTGATTGTCATTAGTGATTTAGAGAAGAATTGGAGTGTTTTTGAATTGATTTGGTGGGTCAAATTGAAAGAATTTGGGCATTTAGCAAATCTGGAGAAGTTGGGTTAGACTGAGAAGTTGGGTTAGACTTGGGCTTAGGTTGGGCTAGAGTTGGGATAAGTCCTAATTGAAAGTTCAAAATGGTCTTGGGGAATGTTGTGAAGAGTTTTAAACATTAATTGGGTGCCAATTCTGGGGTTAATACGTTTAATTTGGTGGGATTTGGGCACATGGCCAAATTGCGAATTAAAATAATCTAGAAAGTATTTAATTCATTGAAAATCAAGGAGTAAAAAAATAAATTTTATTTTTGGTCCACATCATTCTCTTCTTTCACTATGCAAGAGGATATTTTTTTATTATTTTTATGATTTTTTAGAGAAAGATATCGATTTTTGAAGTTCATGCATTAAATTTATTTCAAATAATCCATATTTTTCTACTTAAACATGTGGTGCAAACTCATCCTACGACGGCTCTAAACTCACACGCGACGCTCCACCATTTGACACCACCATCCACCTCAACTGCCACACAGCCCACCTTTTTGCACCAAGGGTTGGTCCAACTCGATCTACTCCGTCCATCAAATAAACGCGCGATCGGATGGCTCCCCGCTATTGTCCTCAAATGACCTAACCCGAGAATCGTTCACAATAAAACCTTAAGATCTTTATCTAGACTCAACCAAATTACATGGGGTTTATTTATAAACCTTCATCTACTCAAAAAGAACATATCTATATGTTTAATCAAGCATGAAATCAAGCCATTACACATGGAGAATCAAAACAAGCTCGGCTTAGGGTTGAGGTTCAATACCTTTATCTAAGAGTGGAGGCCTCAATCATATGATTGCGGTAGCTTAGATTGGGTCCAATGAACATCTAGATAAAGTCCTAGACCTCAATTAATTATCTAAATATGATTTCAAAAAGATCAATTTCAATTGTTGGTCTAGAGCTATGTTAAAGGCTCTATGTGATGGAGCTTTTTTTGGGGGATCAACTCCTCTCACTGTGGTGATGGTGTGGGCTTAGTTAATTTGAGTTTGGTGGAATATGGAGGTGTGTGGAAATATGTTTTGGTTCAATGTAAATTTTTGAACTCAAAATTGAGCTCTCACAGTGGGGACTAGAGGGGGAAAGTGGTGGGATTGAGCTGAGAAGTTCTCGGAAAGTCTCTGGAAGCAAATGAGCAGAGTTTCCCAAAGGATTTTGCTAACCTCCCCTTTAGCTATGTAGGAGTCAACTTATAGCCATGGTTGTCTGGTGAGCTCAGATCCTGGTAATGGGTGCTAAGGCTTACTAAGGTGGAGTGAAGAAAAGCACAAGCATCCAATTAGAGTGAGCCAAGTCAGTCAGGGAGTTCAAAGTCAGGGAGTTCAAATTTTGGGTTTTAGTCATTTAGGCTCCTTTAGGGTGACTGTTTCTGGTGGCCGAGGTGGTGGCTGGCCAGGGTTCAGTCACCTCTTGGCTCAGGGAGGTCAGGGAAGGGTTAATTATGATTTACTCCAAATGGCAAGTGTTGATGGCAAAGTATTTTCACAATAAAGCTAAATATAGTAACCATTGGTCCATAGCTTACCTAGGTAGTTTAGGTGGGTTTAGGCTGGTCAATAGGGTCCAAATGGTGGCTGTGGTGGTCCAAATGGTGGTTGTGGTAACATAAATTTTGTCACTTTGGTATGGCTAAGTCAATTTTCGTGAAGGGGTTCAATTTGGGTTAAATTGGCTTGATAAATTGGTTTGAAGTTGGGTTTGGGTTTGGCTTGAAAATATATTGGACTCATATTATTGAGAAATTTTGTGTAGGTGATTGTCATGAGAGATTTAGAGAAGAATTGGAGTGTTTTTGAATTGATGTGGTGGGTCAAATTGAAAGAATTTGGGCATTTAGCAAATCTGGAGAAGTTGGGTTAGACTTGGGCGTAGGTTGGGCTAGAGTTGGGGTAAGTCCTAATTGAGAGTTCAAAATGGTCTTGGAGAATGTAATGAAGAGTTTTAAACATTAATTGGGTGCCAATTTTGGGGTTAAGACATTTAATTTGGTGGGATTTGGGCACATGGCCAAATTGGGGCAAATTTGGAGATTTTGAATTTGGGTTGAAATTGGGTGGAATTGAGATGTGGGAAAGGACAGTTGAGGGCTTATCTTGATTATTAGGAATGTTAGGAACAGTTTGGGCTCTAAATTGAGGCAATTGAGTGTGCTATGGGGTTCAATTTGGCGAGATTGGGTCATATGGTCAAAATTGGAGGTTTTGGTTTGTATCAAAATTGAGCTCAAAGCATGGGTCAATTAAGCTTGGATTTGGTTTGAAATTATCATAAGCATGATGAATTTGAGTATACAATTGAAAATGAAATTGAGGAACATCTGGGGTGAATTTGGAGAAATTGGGCCTTTAGGGGCAATTTGGGGGTTTTGATAAAAATGGTCAAATTGGGTAAATTGGGTTTAATTGAAGGGCCCAAATTGGGTTCAAAGACATTTGAAATGATTTTGAGGGTTATGGGAAAGTTTGGGCCATCAAGGATATTTTTGTAATTTTGGCCAATTTGAGGGTATTTGGGCAATTTTGGTAAATTTGGGAGGTTTTGGGCAATTTGGGTAGTTTCAAGTGGTTTAAGATGATTTTTGAACAAATTTGAGTGATTTGGGTAATTTTTGTCAAATTTGGGATTTGGGGGTGTTTTGGTAAATTAGTTATATTTGGGGACAAAAGGCCAAGTTTGGTATTTTGGTGAAGGTGAGGTGCAAACCACCCTATTTGAGTCATGGACCAATGGAGTCCTCTACTTGGGGTCCTTCATGTACTACTCTGGGCTAGACCTTAGCTTAGGGCTAGTGGGTCTAGGGGACCATCTACATGAGTCTCCCAAAAGGTCAAGGGATCAAACTCAGTAAGTTTGGGTTTAGGGTTAGGGTTGTGAGTGGAATGTGGTGGAATGTGGTGTGCAAGTGAGTGTAAGTGAGTTAATTACGTTCAGAAAGCCCAAGCAGTTCTATGGGATGCCCCTTGAGCTCCCCCATATTGACCCCACCTATTAAGTGCTAGAGGTTAGGACCAACATGTGGAACTTCAAGTTGAGCAAAGGAAGGTTTAGAATTTCTAATAGTGAGGGTTATTTTTCTAGTCCTCTAGTAATAGTAAACAAGAAAATTCTATGGCTAGATCCAAGCTAATAAAGAGGAAAATAGACCTCAATCAAAAGTGAGGTCAATAAATGGAACCTTAATAGGTGTGGTGTGCTGAGAAAGCACACCACTGGTATTAACGTTGACAGACGGGATCAACAGGACCAACACATACTTCTAAATCAATATACCTAGAATGAAGTGTAGAATTGAGTGACAGTTGTTTCCGCTGTAGAGTAATAGATACTCTCTTTGGGGAAAATAAAGGAGATTTTTGGGACAATTGTCAGGCAAACTGGTAGCCCCAGCGAATACTCGATTCAAATTGAATATATCAAAGAAAGTTTGGATTTCAATTTAAAATTTCAAGGAAACAAAATTATGTGCAAGGAAACCAGATTGAGTGGAAAGCACAAGCACAGAAAAGGGAATAAGTCTATCCCGAATGTGTGGATGGTAATAGGACATCTAAGCCTACTTTAAAAGTGTAGATGGGAATAGGACGTCTAAGCCTACCCTAAAAGTGGAAATAAGAATAGAACATCTAAGCCTACATTGAAAGGAGAATCAAAATTTAGGTACAAACCTCGAAAGGAGGGAATTAGAATTTAGGTACTGACCTTAAAAGTGTATAGGAGAATAGGACGTCTAAGCCTATCACGAAAGGAGAATCGAAATTTAGGCACCGAACTTGAAAGGAGGGAATCATACTTTAGGTACTGACCCTGAAAGTGTAGTTGGGAATAGGACCTCTAAGCTTATCTTGAAAGGAGAATCGAAATTTAGGTACTAATCCCAAGAATATAGTTTTGCAAAATATATAAAGTTGACTCTGCTATGCAACAGTGCTAAAAGCTTGATGCAATAGTTTATGAATAAGAAATTTAAGTAATTTATGTTGGGATCTACGCAAGTATTTGTATCGTTATCAAGTAATAAAGGACTTTCTATTTAAGCCCCAAATATCGATCCCACAGGGAAGGTTTAAGATGTTAATTTGGCTAGGAAATTCATAGAAAGTAAAACAAAAATATTGTCACTAATTTCAAATGTTGAGATATTATCATGAACCACCCTATTTGAGTCAGGGACCAATGGAGTCCTCTACTTTGGGTCCTTCATGTACTAGTCTGGGCTAGACCTTAGCTTAGGGCTAGTGGGTCTAGGGGACCATATACATGAGTCTCCGAAAAAGGTCAAGGGATCAAACTCAGTAAGTTTGGGTTTAGGGTTGTGAGTGGAATGTGGTGTGCAAGTGAGTGTAAGTGAGTTAATTACGTTCAGAAAGCCCAAGCAGTTCTATGGGATGCCCCTTGAGCTCCCCCATATTGACCCCACCTATTAAGTGCTAGAGGTTAGGACCAACATGTGGAACTTCAAGTTGAGCAAAGGAAGGTTTAGAATTTCTAATAGTGAGGGTTATTTTTCTAGTCCTCTAGTAATAGTAAACAAGAAAATTCTATGGCTAGATCCAAGCTAATAAAGAGGAAAATAGACCTCAATCAAAAGTGAGGTCAATAAATGGAACCTTAATAGGTGTGGTGTGCTAAGAAAGCACACCACTGGTATTAACGTTGACAGACAGGATCAACAGGACCAACACATACTTCTAAATCAATATACCTAGAATGAAGTGTAGAATTGAGTGACAGTTGTTTCCGCTGTAGAGTAATAGATACTCTCTTTGGGGAAAATAAAGGAGATTTTTGGGACAATTGTCAGGCAAACTGGTAGCCCCAGCGAATACTCGATTCAAATTGAATATATCAGAATTGAATATATAAAATAAAGTTTGGATTTCAATTTAAAATTTTAAGGAAACAAATTATGTGCAAGGAAACCAGATTGAGTGGAAAACACAAGAACAGAAAAGGGAATACGTCTATCCCGAATGTGCGGATGGTAATAGGACATCTAAGCCTACTCTAAAGGTGTAGATGGGAATAGGACGTCTAAGCCTACCCTAAAAGTGGAAATAAGAATAGGACATCTAAGCCTACATTGAAAGGAGAATCAAAATTTAGGTACAGACCTCAAAAGGAGGGAATCAGAATTTAGGTACTGACCTTAAAAGTGTATAGGAGAATAGGACGTCTAAGCTTATCACAAAAGGAGAATTGAAATTTAGGTACTGACCTTGAAAGGAGGGAATCATACTTTAGGTACTGACTCTAAAAGTTTAGATGGGAATAGGACCTCTAAGCTTATCTTGAAAGGAGAATCAAAATTTAGGTACTAATCCCAAGAATATAGTTTTACAAAATATATAAAGTTGACTCTGCTATGCAACAGTGCTAAAAGATTGATGCAATAGTTTATGAATAAGAAATTTAAGCAATTTATGTTGGGATCTACGCAAGTATTTGTATCGTTATCAAGTAATAAAGGACTTTCTATTTAAGCCCCAAATATCGATCCCACAGGGAAGGTTTAAATTTAAAATGTTAAATTGGCTAGGGAATTCATAGAAAGTAAAACAAAATTACTGTCACTAATTTCAAATGTTGAGATATTATCATAACTAAATTATTTAACTACTAGCAAAACTGAAGTGCAAAGTTTAAACAATAACTACTAAACTATTAAACTATTAAACTATGCAACTATGTTTATGTGATGAAGATTTCTCATGTGAAAAATCATCTTTCCCACTACAATGAGATTTTGGTAAAATGAGATGAGATAAATGGTTTTAATATGTATTGTGCCAAATAGGAGCAGCTTTAATTCTCTACCCTGATACAGTGTTGTAGAAAATCATTGGCTAATCCCAGGTTTATTCCATAAATTTGTGGCTAGACTAGGAGGATACCGACTCCCACTTCCTTTCACCTGAAGGATAACTCTCACTTTAGTTCTTTAAACACTAAGATCGAATTGGGGATTTTAGTCTGTCACCCTAAAATCTCCAATTCTACACCCAACAATGTATATTTCCCGATTTGGTTGCACTTAACTCCATGAACGAAATTCTACTTCATGGAATCAAATGTAATTCTCACTCTGTTGTAGAAATCATACTCCATTTACCAGATTATATGTTTCACAACAAATTTTAACAATTCAATTTGCTAGATCGAAAAGTAAATTAAGTTTCAAGTTGAAAAATCATCACAATTTATTATGAATTTTAACATTGGCACATCCATATTATTTCTTCATTTCACCATATCTCAGAGCAAAGAGAAAGATAAAGGGAACTACTCAGACTTCATGAGAAAGATAAAACAAAACACCAATTTCATATATAAAAGAAAGTTCATACAACACTAAAAAACAAACAACACTTATTTGAAACTATTTCTCAAAGAAAATCCCTTGTAGCCTTTCCTAGAAAATGTAGGAAGAAGAAATCTCTCACTTTTCTCCTTCTCCAACACTCTTAGAGATAAATTCTCACTTAATCTCAACACAAAAACTCTAAATTCTTAAAGAAAAATCACTAATAGACTCCAAAATGGTGGTGGAATGAAGATGAAAAAGTGTATGGTGTGTAAGAGATTGAATTGAGGCGAGGAATGGATAAAAATGAGCAAATTTTCTGATCAATTTTGGCCCCAAACAGAGCCTAGAGTCGGTTCTCCAATAGTTGCATAAAAAAACTCTTTAAAAAGAGTCCAATTTCGTCGAATCTTCTAGAAAGAGGGTCTGAACCGACATTGGCGCCTAGTGGTCTGAAATTTAATTCACTGCTCTCTGTCAAACGGCGCAGTCGGTGCCCAGTCTAGCACCGAACAAATTTTTAACTTCTTCTTTTTTACTCAAAATTTCATCCTCTTTTTGCTCTAAGTCCTAAAATTCAATAACCTGCAAGAAAAAATGAAAAATACCTTCCATTAAAGTGCAATATCACGAAAAATGAGTATAAAATATGGGTCTAAAAATACATATATTTTTGGTATATCAAAATCCCCCAAACTTACATGTTATAGATTTCCATTTTTTAGTCCACTAAACATAATAGTATAACTTAAGAAAAATTTAAAACAACTCCAGTTAATACTAAAGGTATAAGAATATCCCAGTAATGAAGTCCAAGATTTTTATTCTCTATTCCTTTCAAAAAAAATTGCAAATTCTCATATTAAAGTCACTTAGAGTATTCATATGAAAAAGAAATTCATTAAATTTTACTATTAAATAAATTAATACTCAAATATAAGTTTAGAAAATGAAGCTAAGCCTTCTTCTTTAAGTTGAATCAAGAGAAGCAAATTTTTAATTAGGCATCTCCTCAAGCTTCTCCCCATATTATCTTTTTCTTTTATTTTCTTTTCAGGATCATTTTCAATCCTTTTTCTTTACTTTTCTTTTTCTTTTTCCCCCCTTTTTTATGTGAGGATTACAATATCTGGATAGTCTTTAATGATTTTGAACTTCACTATCCTTTTCTTAAAGTAAAAAACTTTTCACATTTCTTCACTTAACAAATTTATATTAGCTTAAAGATTTCATAGTTTAATTATTTTCTTCTTACATTAATCTTTAAGTTTTTTAATACTTCAAAAATATAATTTTTTTTACTTAAAACAGAAAAACATAGTCTTATTCTCTTATACCAAATATCTTACTCTCTAAACTTAACCTTCTTTATTGAAAATTTTTACTTAAGTTCACTATATATTTAGAGACATAAATATAGTTATGTAAAGTTATCCCTTAATACCAAAGGTTATGTTAAATTTAAAAATTTTAAAAATTTAGCTAAGTGAGGACAAACAAAAATAAGTTTCTTTCTTTGTAAAGGAATTTTTCTTTCCCCCTCAAACATAATTTTTTAAAAGATCTAGCATGAA
>NW_018223387.1:0-849 GCF_001263595.1 Phalaenopsis equestris
TAGACCTCAACCAAAAGTGAGGTCAACAAAACCACCCCTAAATGGTCTCATAGCACTGAAATGACTATTTTTACTTCCTATAACTCTCCTCTATCTCAAAATTCTTTTCAATAACTATCTAAATTTGAGGCTAAAAATAACACAAATTTTCACAAAAACAGACTTATATTCATTCACAAACAAGTACAAACACATTTAACAATTAGCTCTTTCTCCAAATAGTCTTGGATGAGAAAATTTCCTAAGTACAAAACACTTAACACACATTTTACAATGAAACACATAAGTGAAACAAATACTAAACACAATACGTAAATACTAATACACTTAAAAACATGACTCCAAACACACAATTCCTAACACATAACTTAATGTCACTCTTCATTAGATGGAACAAATTCTTGTCTTTCATTAGTCTCTCCACGAATATAGAGTTGATAAAACAGACGGTGGTGACGAGCTCTAGTACTATTCTAATATTATCATCTTCGATCCACTTCTGTCTAAGGAACATCACCTTATCCGCTTCCTCTGCATAACTAGTATGGTTGAATTGCATCCTAAGTTACCACCCAATATGTTCTAGATGAGCATGCAATTCAAGCAGCTTAGTCTCTAATACAGATATAGTATTCTCCATCTATACATCTCTTGTGCACTTTGACTAATGAACTTCTTCTTCATGGCTTCTTCCTTCTTCTTCAAATCCATCTCCCATGAAGACATTTTCTCTAAATCTCTCTCTTTCTTAAACTTTTAGGGCTAAAAATAATGTGGGCTGAAATTCCTTCCCAAACCCCTTCTATTTATAGGTCTAATTCACCCTCATAACTTCTAGGCACGACTAGA
>NW_018223388.1:0-309 GCF_001263595.1 Phalaenopsis equestris
CTAGCAAAACTCGCTAAAGAATTGGCTTGTCCCCCAAAGGATTCCATAGAAATAACAGTACATGGCATACAAGTTCTATCTAAGATTGACATGGAAGCCTTACATTAACTCGGAAAAGAAGAAGACACAAGAAATGCGATTGTAAATATCAATGAAGACTGGCGAAAGCCATTAATAGAATATTTGCATACTGGAAAGATGCCAGAGGATAAGTCCGAGGCAAACTAAATTACAAAGAGAGCTTTGTCATACGCTCTCATAAATGGTGTTCTCTATAGGAGATCGTTCGATCAAATGTGGCTACGGTGT
>NW_018223388.1:4489-5162 GCF_001263595.1 Phalaenopsis equestris
GATTCATAACTTTTCAAAAATTGATCCAATAATTTTAATTTTCACATTGAATCAGTTCAATACTTCTGATTCATAATTGATCTAATAATTTCAATTTTTTTATCAAATCAGTTTGATACTTCTGATTCATAACTTTTCAAAAAAAAAATTGATCTAATAATTTCAATTTTTTCATTGAATCAGTTCGATACTTCTGATTCATAACTTTTCAAAAATTGATCCAATAATTTCAATTTTCACATTAAATCAGTTCGATACTTCTAATTTGTGTTTTTCCCAAATTGATCGGATAATTTTCATTTTGAATTAGTCCAATATTTCTAATTCACATCCTTCAAGAATTGATCCGATAATTTTAATTCTTACTTTAAGATCAGTTCTATACTTTTGATTTCTTCTATTAGAAGTTAGTTCCAAATGTTTGACTCTCCTTTGCTATTAATATTTGTATTTTAAATCCCCCATTTTGAGATCAACCCTTACATGTTGATCCGTATTAAAAAAAAAAACAAAACACTTAACAACTTTAAAACTCACTCTTCAATCCTCAGTGAGAGTCCTCACTTTCTGATTTTGATCAGACATACCCATTTGCTAAAATTCCCCAGTAGAAACAAATAACAAAAACAATTAACACTTTTCTTCAAAGTCTGTTGATTTAGAAGTCTGTGTT
>NW_018223389.1:0-740 GCF_001263595.1 Phalaenopsis equestris
CCTAATTCCTTGAATTTTTTATTGAAGGTAGACTTATACCAAAGAATAACTTAGACCAGATTTCATGATTTTTTGAATTTTATTTGAATTATTGGAATTATTTTAATTTCTGGAACATTTATTAATTTTAAAATATTTTAAATGTGGAAAACTAATTTTTATATTTTTATTAAATATTTCTGAGGTAAAGGAACCTAAAGAAATAAATTTCATATTTTTTGATTTTCCTTTGAATTGTTAGAATTATTTTAGTGAAAATCCATTTTTAGCTTTTAAAATTTATTTTAAGCTTTAGAATTCAATATCTTCACTTAGAAAATCAGGAAAAATATTCCAATTGTTCTTAAGTGCTTAGAAAAAAATTTAGAACATTTTCATGAATTTTATTATTTTTGTAATTTTTCTCATTTTTTAATTATTTAAATATTGAAGAGAGGCTTAAAAATGAAGTTTTTATTTTATTTATAATTTTATTTTTAGAAAATTCCTCTGATCACAGAGAACTCCAAAAACTAATTTTGTAGTTTTTTTAGTTATATTTTAATTATTAAAGATCATTTTAGTGTTAAAAAAGACGTTTAATTTAGAAAATCAATTTGAGTTATTAAATGAGCTCCAATTGTTTTGGATTTTTTTTAGGGAGTTCTCTAAACTTTAAATCACAGTGGAGATTAAAAATTAAGTCATTTAGATGTTTTTTTTTTGCCCAAAATTAATTTTCTTTGTGTTTTAGGGTTTGT
>NW_018223390.1:0-1050 GCF_001263595.1 Phalaenopsis equestris
GTCATCATTATTTCGTCTTTGGAATTGTCTTTATCGCCGATTTTGATGATTAGCTTAGTCCTTTCAATAATTATATCGGCTCTTCTTCGTCCACGTCCCCGGACTCGATCTTGAGTGCATGAACTAAAAGAACCTTCACCATTATGTTGTAAGGAGATAGTTGAATGGTCTCCTTTTTGTTCTTTTTCTGAATTTTTATTTGTTGTAACTTCTCGGGAGAAGACAGTTTTCTTTGGAGGTGTATAATAAGCAGCATCTTCATGAATACCAACCTCATGTACTGAAAATGGCAGTAGATCTCCTTTAATGCAATATTCTTATTTTTCTTTGCAGTATTTGATGGATTTGTGTAGAGACGATGGAACCATGTTATTCTCAGGAATCCACGGTCGACCCAATAGAGCGTTGAAAGAGGTCTCGCGTCGATGATATGAAATTGAACGGTTGTTACGAGTTCTCCAACCTTCATAAGTAATATAATTGATCCAAGGGCTCTTTCTCCCTTCTGATTGAACCCTCTTAACATCATCTTATCGGGGATGAGCTCCTGAATGTCGAAGTCCAAATATGTTAATGTCCGTAAACTCATCAAGTTAAGAGATGCTCCAGGATCCACTAAAACTCTGGACAGCACAAATTTGCCGATGTTGACGGAGATATAGAGTGGTCTGTTGTGGTCGGCTGTACCGAGTAGTAAATCTTCATCTATGAAGGTTACCCCTGATTGTTCTCTCAACGAGCAAACTTCATCTGAGGATGTGCTGGCCAACTGAGCTAAGCAAATCTCTGGATCAAGCAAAGCTGTAACTAGAGCTTCCCTCATCTCTTTTGACAGGATCAGAGCATCATAGATGCTTAGTCGGGCCGGCAACTTCCTAAGATGTGCTAGCACGTTATTTGTTCCTATAGCTTTATCTTGACCATGTTGTTTTTCCACTGTTTGAGGTGGAGGTAACTCTTCCTGAATTACAATTTGTTTTCCTTTATTCGTTGGAGCTGTTCTTGGAAGTAACAATTTTTCGCTCCTTAAATTTATTTCTGTGATTTCTT
>NW_018223391.1:0-3573 GCF_001263595.1 Phalaenopsis equestris
TTGATCAAGGAGAGAGGCTTTGTAAATCATGGATTTATTAATCCAAGTTCTTCAATTGATAAAATCATTATACAAAGACGATGGGAAGTTCTGTGCTACACTACCACTGTAGTTGTTGTACCAGTGGTGAAAGAATTATATGCCAACTTACATGGAATTACCCAAGGAGTAATATTCGTACGAGAAGGCTGTACAATTTACTCTGACGCGAATTAACGAGTTGTATATGATAGAAAACATTCCAATCTGCCATTTCACAAATTTTATCCCAACGAGGGATTTGATGCAAGAAGCTATAATTTTATGACAGATGAAAGTGATATATTTGGGAAATGCAAGATGAGGGATATGTTAGTTTCTCTGCTTCCTCACTTAATCCAATATTGAAGCTGTGGCATTTCTTAATTCCTGCAAAATTACTCCCTACCATGAAGATTAGTAGAGTCACCAAAGAAAGTGTTATTTTAAATTATTGCATTCAAATGGAAAGTTCTATTAGACTAGAGGAGGAGAGGATTGAGCCTCTATAACCTATTGGGCCTGCTAACATAAAGACTTATGAATCTCATGTTGATCGGAGATCTAGAAGTAGGATCAGAGATATTTTTTTCACTTTTAGCAACCCTACTTCTAGTGACCCTACTATTCAAGAACTGATGGAGCAGATGATGATCCAGTAGAGAGATATCTTAAGAATGGATCATAGAATGCAAAAAATGAATGTAAAAAATACTCACATTGATGATTTGATACGATAAAAGTTTGAATATGAAGCTGCTTATGATGATGCGTTTGTGAGATACATGAAGGGTGATCATTCAGTTCAGTTTCCTACTCACCCTATCTTTACCCCGTATCAGCGGTAAAATTTGGATGTAGATGAAGAAGATGATGATGATTGGTGATCTTTCTTTTAGTTTATGTTTGATTGTACTTTATAATTTTGTTATTTGTTTTTTTTATATTGTTGAGACTGTTTGTTGTTAGATAGTGAAACTCTGTTTTATTTTAGATATTAAGTTATGAACTGTAAATATGTAAAATTTTTTGTTACATGAGATTCAGTTTAGTTATGTTGTTAGTTTTAATATTTTGCTAAATGTATTGTAATTAACTCTTTTTTAGTAGATTTTATATGTAATATGTGTAATTTAATGTTTTAATTCTTGTAGCTTTTCATATTAGCACCTGTAATATTTCAGAGTTAAGTTTCAAAAACCAAAACCTTCAACAGTTAAGTCTTTTCTTTATGTATTTAATGTTTTCTTTCACCATTTATTTTTTCAGTTCTTCATGCTAAATGTTTTACGAACTTAAGTTTTGGGGGAAGAAAAAGTCTTTTTTTTAAAAAAGAAAGAAACTTAATTTTATTCGTCCTCACTTAGCTATATTTTCAAAAATTTAAAATTAACATGACATTTGGTAGTATAGGTTAACTTTAAATACTTATATTTATGTTTCTAAATATACAGTAAACTTAAGTAAAAAAATTTTAATAATTAAGGTTAATTTTAGAGATTAAGATATTTGATATAAGAGAATAAGACTACGTTTTTCTAAGTAAGACTACGTTTTTCTATTTTAAGTAAAGAAGTTTGTATTTTTGAAGTATTAAAAATCTTAGAGATTCATGTTTAAGCTAATATAAACTTGTTAAGTGGAGGAATGTGAAAAGTTTTTAACTTTAAGAGGAGAATAGTGAAGTTAAAAATTATTAAAGGCTATTAAGATAGAATAATCCTCACATAAAAAAAGAGAAGAAAAATAAAAGAAAAGAAAAGAAAAAAGTATTGAAAATGATCCTAAAAAGGAAAAGAAAATAAAAGAACAAAAAAATATGTGAGGAGAAACTTGAAGAGATGCCTAATTAAAAATTGGCTTCACTTGAATCAACTTAAGAAAGAAAACTTGACTACATTTCTAAACTTTTATTTGAGTATTAATTTATTTACTTGTAAATTCTTATGAAGTTCTTTTTCATATGGATATTCTAAGTGACTTTAATATGAAAATTTGCAATTTTTCTTAAAAAGAATTGAGAATCAAAAAGCTTTGACTTGATTGCTGAATATTCTTATACCTTAAATATTAACTGAAGCTGTTTTAATTTCTTTTTAAGTTATGCTATTATGTTTAGTAGACTAAAATATGGAAGTATAGAAGTTAAATTCCTTACCATAAATCATATTTTTATGTAGTAGAGGAGTTAATTAAGGACAAGTAACATGTAACTTTGGGGGATATTGATATACCAAAAATATATGCATTTTTAGACCCATAATTTATACTCATTTTTGGTGAAATTGTACTTTAATGGAAGATGTTTTTATGTTTTCTTGTAGGTTGTTGATTTTTAGGACTTGAAGTTTTAAAAAGAAAACAAAAAATGATGGAATTTGGAGTCAAATTGGTGTTTTTGAAGAAATACTCAGCACAGATGGTGCCAAAAGTAGTGCCAAAAGTAGTGTCGATGGCGCAGACTTACAGAATGACTAATGTATTTTACTCAGTGTCGGTGGTGCCAGAAGCAATGCTGATGGTGTCATTTGACAGAGAGCAGCAAAATTAAATATGGACCACTGATACCGACAACACCAATGTTGATTCGGACCCTGTTTCTAGAAGATTTGATGAGCTTTGATGCTTTTTGAAGGGTTTTTCGATGCACCTATTGGAGAACCGACTCTAGGATCTATTTTGGACCAAAATTAATCAGAAAAGGTGCTCCTCGTCATTCCTCCTTGCTCATTTTCGCCACACCTCACTTCCATACACTTTTTCCATCTTCATTCCACCACCATTCAGGAGACTATTAGTAATTTTTCTTTAAGAGTTTTTGTGGTGAGATTAAGTGTGAATTCTTCTCTAATAGTGTTAGAGAAGGAGAAAAGTGAGAGATTTCTTTTTCTTACATTTCCTAGGAGAGGCTACAAGAGATTTGCTTTAAGAAAGAGTTTCAAATAAGTGTTGTTTGTTTATTTGTGTTGTATGAACTTTCTTTTATATATGAAATTTGTGTTTTGTTATATATTTCTCAAGAAGTCTAAGTATTTTACTTTATCTTTCTCCCTACTCTGAGATATGGTGAAATGAAGAGATAATATGGATGTGCCAATATTAAAATATAAAATAAATTGTGATGACTTTTCAAATCTGAACATAATTTACTTTTTGATCTGACCACTTGAATTGTTAAAAGGTGTTGTGAAACATATGATCCGAGAAATGGAGTAGGAGTTCTACAACAGAGTGAGGATCACGTTTGATTCCATGAAGGAGTATTTCGTTGATTGAATTAAGTGCAAATAAATTGGGAAATATATGTTGTTGGGTGTAGAATTTGAGATTTTAGGGTGACAGACTAAAATCCCCAATTCGGTCTTAATGTTTAAAAACTAAAGCAAGAGTTAGCCTTCAAGACTTAGCCTTCAGGTGGAGGGAAGTGGGAGCCGGTATCCTCCTAGCCTAGTCACAGATTTAAGGACTAAACCTGGGATTAGCTAATGATTTTCTATAACACTGTATCAGGGTGAAAAAATAAAACTGCTCTTATTTGGCACAATACATATTAAA
>NW_018223392.1:0-643 GCF_001263595.1 Phalaenopsis equestris
CTTTCTTCTTAAAATGATAAGTAATTACGTTTTGGGTGAAATTTGTGGAGAGTATTGAACTTTAATGACGGAATAAGTTGTGATGATTTAAATCCATGCACTTCACATACTTCTTGATTTGGTCAATCCAAATGCCACAATTTGTTGTGAGAACATGTAAGAATCGGGCTCGTATTATCTAATTCAACAATTGGAAAGAATCACATGAGGTTGTATGAATGAGAATTTAGTTCATATGATTGAGTGCAAATAAATAGGGAAATATTCATTGATGTGTGTAGAGTTAGAGGGCTTTAAAGTGACAGGTTAAAGCCCCCAACTTGGTTTATTGTTTTAGGTTTTGATACAAGAATGTTAGCCCCCTAGTGGAGGGAATCGAGGGAACTTTAGAGTGAGAGCTAGTATCTTCCGTGCCTAGCCGGTTTTCAGAACTATTCAAACTTTAAATTAGCCAATGCTCTTTGTAGCATCTCTAGTAAGGATAAAGAATATTATTGTTTCTATTTGGCACAACAAAATTTGCATACTTCCACAATATAATTCTTATACTTATTACTGATTCATGATAAGAAGAAAGATATTTTTATATTAAGTACTTTTCTTCTATAAAAACTTTAGTTATTTTTTTAAGTTGTTACTATTT
>NW_018223393.1:0-8698 GCF_001263595.1 Phalaenopsis equestris
AAAATATAGCACTCTAGCTCACGATATAAGTGTTTAAAGTGACTAGATGGTTGGGGAAGTGATTACAAGGTTATTGGGAGTTCTTATGGTTGAAAATTGACCTAGGCTCACTTGAAAAAAATACAAGGAATCTAATGGTCCAAGTTATTTTGGCTAGTTAAAGCTTTTATGAAAAGATATGATCAGTCACAGTAGGCCCAACCCCTTGGAAGAGAAAATCATGAATTTCGAGCAAAATATTTAATCAATTTTATTGATCCAAATTACATATTTTTGAATTTAGAACAAATTTAGTTTAAGTTTCATGTTGAATTGAAGTCATTTTGAGATGGTTATGGTCAAATTATCATTTTATTACAATAATTGGCATTTTCTCTCTTCTAATTATCGTCTGCTCAATGGGCTTTCAAAGGGAATGGAATATAATAGTGGAGGGACTCATTTGAAAACCTTAGTTGATACAGACATAAAGAAGAAGTCCATTTTCAAAAATAATCATTTGTTGAAAAATATTTATGTAGGATCACTTTCATGCATAAAAACTCTAAATGAATAATTTTACGTGAAAATGATATTTGATGACCCCCAAGCTTATTTTCATTATTTTCATAGGTAATCATGAAGGTCATGCAACTTAAAGTATGTAATTTAGATCACTTGATTGACTAATGGAAGAAAATGATAATCTTAGGGTTTATGTTGATAATCGTCACACATGAAAATTTGACTTAAAGAGCTTTATGTAAAAATTATGTTAGTCAATCATTTTACTTCTTTGTAGGTATTTATAAGTGATAATATAACCCATTCATCTTTAAAAAAGAAGATTTGAGTCCTACAATCATCTCAACAGAGAAAATAATAATCTTGGGTTTCAATGATTAAAATTATTTTTAGAGCTATCTCCCAGTTTGGTTAAAATTATTTGTGTTTAAAGGCTTTTCATTTACTTTTTATTTTATAAAGTTAAAATTTTAATTCTCTTAAAGTTAGGGTTTGCAAAGACCTAGCTCAAGTGAAGTTCAGTTAAGCTTAGGCTAGGAAAATAGGATTGACCAAAAATGAGCTCAACAAAGAGAACCCCAATATGTGTGGTGGACTACATAAAGTACAGTAAGACATGAGTCAATTTTATGGGAATAATTCAAGCATGAGTTGCTTTATGAGTTGAACACAATTTTTTGAACAAACGTGAATGTGCGTGAATGTGCCCAAGGCTATCAAAAAAACACAATTTTATGCTTTAACACCTCTTCACATTTACTCCCCTTTGTTGTTAGGATCAATAAATAAATTTTTTAAGCTTGTTTACTTAACGAATAATTTAAGCATGAGTTGCTTAATGAGTTGAACACAATTTTTCATGAACAATGAGTTTTTTTTATAGCCCTACCATGAGTTAGGATTGGGCATAAGGTTTTTTTTTTATCTTTTGGGCATTTAACTATATAACAACCCATTTTAATCTATTTACATATCTAACACCTATATTTTAATTTTTGCATTTGTACCAGCCAAGTCTCTTATATTCATTTTCTTAAAAAAATAGTTTTAAAAAATTAATATAAAAAATAAGAATGAGTAGAACACGGGGTACTGATACATCTAAAATATATAGAATTTTTATATACATTTTATGCCTATTTTTGAGATATTGCACTTTAATGAAATATATTTGTGTGTTTTTCTTGTAGGTACAATCAAATAGATGAAAAATGGTAAAAGAAGTGTCGAAAGGGTCAAATTTGAAGCAAAAATGAAGAAGGTGAAAAAATGAACTAAGGTATTCAGGATTGGCGCTTACGCGCCTCAGGATTGGCGCTTACGCGCCAATTATACAGAGAGAGTTGCGCCTAAGCACCATGTACCCCACGCTTAAGCCCAAAAAGTATTTATTTGATGATTCATTGAATTTAGATGAATTTTTTAAGAGGTGTTTGAAGCAACCCTAGGTAAGAACATGAGAAATAGCCCATGGATACAAAAATTCATTCAATTGACTTTTGAAAAGATGCAACTTCTAGAAGATTTATTGAATGAAGACGCATTTTGAAGGCACCAATGCACCTTTTGGATTTTTATAAAAAAATTTGGATCATCAAACAAGAGAGAGCCAGCCAGTCCCAACAAACAGTCATCATCCATCCAAGTAACCGCCGTCACCGCCGCCCATCGCTACCACCGCCGCTGACCCCTTTTCTTTTTATTTTGAGTTTTGGTTTGTATTGTAAGTGAAGGAAGAGAATTCAAATGAACTTTAAGATATTTGGTGGAGAGAATTTGAGATAAGTGTTTATGTTTTTTACTACATTTTGTTTTAATTTGGATTTCTTATTTGTGTGCATGAATTCTACCTTTAAACTCAAGTGTGGATGTGTTTTCTTCATGAATTCTAAGTATTTTTCTTTATCTTTTTCTTTAAAATGATAAATAATTAAATATTAAAAGGAAGTTGTGTGAAGTATTAGACTTCAATGTTGGAAGGATTGTGATGATTTGAAACCTTGTACTTCATTTACTTTTTGATTTGGCCAATTAAGATGTTAGTACACGTTGTGAGAACAAGTAAGATCCGAGATGATATTGTCTCAGTCAACAAATGGTAAGAATCACATTTGATTTCATGGATGAAAATGTAGTTCATGTTAAGTGAGTGCAAATAAATATGGAAATAAACTTTCATGGAAATAGAATTATAGAACTTTAGAGTGACAAACTAAAGCCCCCAATTTGATTTATAGTTTTAGGTTTTGATACGAGATGGTAGCCCCCAGTTGGAGGGAGAAGAGGGAACTCTATAGTGAGAGCTAGTATCTTTCCTACATAACCGGTCTTCAAAATTATTTAAACTATAGATTAGCTAATGTTCCTTATAGAATCTCTAATAAGGGTAAAGAATATTATCGCTTCTATTTGGCATAACACATTTAGAATATTTCCACAACAAAATTTTTATATTTGTTACTGATTCATGATAAGAAAAATATATTTTATTTATATTGCCTTCATCTTGCAAGTATTTAGTTAAATTAATTAGTTGCTTACTTTATTTAGGTTAAGAAAAAAAATATTACAAAAATAATTAAGTTTCATTCCTATTATAGCATCTTTAATTTAAGTAAGAAAATTTTGCTAAGTAGAAAATTTGTTATCTAATTTCTTTTGTTTTGTAGAGTGCATCTTGTCAAATTTTTCATGTGGGCTCGATATTTGAGGCTTAATAAAAAACTCTTATATTACTTGATAATGATACGTATACTTGTGTAGTATCCCATAATTAAATATTATAACTTTATTTTTGTTTGGTTCATAGTGAAAAATTTACCTAGCTTTTGCTTGGGATCAAATTTTTGGCTTGGTTGCAAAGTAAGAATCATTATTAAGGAATTTATCCACATAATCACATACATCGCAATAAACATCTATATAGAAAGTCGGGATCAGGTACTTAACAAGCCGAACACGAGTTCTCAATCTAGAACGATGAACTTTTTTGACATCTTACCTGTGATGACATCCTTGTAGGACTTAATTGTCTGAATGAGTACTCTTCTCGGCTTCAATATTTCTCTTAATTAGGTCCTATTTTATATCTTATTTTCATCCACCATGTCACAAATTTTGATTTTCTTACTTTCCTGTAACCATACAATGATTATATCTGTGATATGGTTGGTGTAGCTCCTATGAAGGACAAAATTAGAGAAAGTCGTCTTAGATGGTTTGGTCACATTAAGCGTCGACCATGTGATGATCCGATTATGAGAGTAGATGTTTTAGATTTGACTTATATTGAGAAAGGCAGAGGTAAAACTAGGAAGACTTGGCCTTATTGTATAAAAAATGATCTTAATTTATGAAAACTTATTGAAAATATACACCAAATAGGGCGCAATGGAGAAAAAGGATTCATGTAGCCGACCCACGGAAAAGATATACTTATTAGAACTTCAGTAATGTATATATCTAACACCTAAATTTTGATTTTTACGTAGATGTGCCGCTGTTTCTATGCAAGAAAAGATGGAATTTACTTCTTTGAAATTGACTAGTGACAATTTTGATGTGATATGAATTATTTTAGTGATATAGATGTAAAGTGACAATTCTGATGTGATATGAATTATTTTAGTGATATAGATGTAAAAATCTAAGGTTTGGTATTAAAGATGTAAACACACAGAATTTGAATGCTATGTATTTAAATGCAACACAACTAAAAAGAATGGCCACAATTCTTAGTGCAAGGGGATGCTCACATTACTAGTTATGTACTGAATCATAATTTAAAACTTTAGCAAGTAAAGCAATACAAATCCTCTTTCAATATGAGGTTTGGAAGAAATGTTCGGCAGGTTTTCAAAATAGCACAGCATTGTAAAAACATCCACCCAAATTATACAATCTTTCTTATTTTGCAATTGAAAAACTTTCTCAAGATTATTACTTTTTCTCCAGATTAATATTAAATATTAAATAAAAAAAACCTTTTTCTTGCGTTCGAAACCAAAAGAAAATGTCAATAATGAATCATAAGCTCATGGGTTGTTTCCCACATATCAAACTGGGTTCGAGAGAATAACCAGAGCACTGCAACTAAATCTTGCGCCCTGGCAAGCAATTCCTTCACCCAAACAAAAAATGCAAACAAAATAAAGCAAAATTCCATATTTTCAAATATAAATATATATATATGAACAATGAGGATGAAGCAAATGTACCATGAATGGTATAGACAACAGAGAAAAAGCAGAGCAGCCCCTGAAAACCCTTCATATAGGTAGGGTGCGAGGCATTATTGCCTCATAAACTCTGTACCAACAGAGAAAAAGCCCAAAAAGGTTTCAAGGCAAAAGAACAAAAATGAAGAGGAGACCAGCTGAGCTCGTCAATTCTATACCTACATCAACAAAAGCTACGAACTGGCCACCCTTTTCCATCAAAAAGAAATGAAAAAGAACCAAATGAAACAACTAACACTATTTGTGCAAAAGAGGAGAACTCCGGGGACCTGACAGCCAATCCCTCTGAAAAATTCCCCTCCCTGTAATAATAGAGGTGCCCCATCACCTCACGCCTGTGATTGCAGTTCACGTGCGCCGACGAACGTTCCGTGGAACCCGTACGGCACCCTCGACGGTAGCCGCACCGACGCCTCCATCCTCATGTCTGCGGCGTTGACTATAACCAGCTCCGACGTCCCCTCACTCTCGTCGTGTACGAAGGCCAGGACATATCCGCCGTCCTCCCGCTCGCCCCCCTCCCGGGGGATGAAGTACGGCTCCCCCCCCAACCTCTCTCCCACGCATTTGCATCCGTGCCGTATTCGAATCTCTGAACCTCGCCGCTGGCTAGATCAACTTTGGCAAACCCCGACACCTTTGGCCATGGCTCCGCAATCGCGAGGTACGCAAACTTGGTCTTTCGCCCCAGCCTGTTGCGGTTCACCATTCCGGCCTCCAGATTTATCTGCGTCTCCCCGGCTCGAAGAACCGGCCGTCGGCTTGATTTCCCCGTGCGGAGATTAAGCCGGATTTCGGTCAGCACGCTCCGGAGATTCTCCTCCGACTCGTTAAAAATGGAATCGGGTGGGGTCATGCAGGAGCCGATAACGACGACTTCCTCTGTTTCCGGTTCTTCCCATGAGTTCCAGAGGTGGAAGCAGAAGCAGTCCGGCACGTCGACCCACCGCATCTCCGACGCGTCGACGGCGTATTTGGGAAGCACGCCAAAGCGGGCGATTTTCTCCTTGTCGTAGACCACCGGGGAGCCTCCGCAAAGCATTTCTTGAAGCTTGAAAACAACCTGCTGGTCGGGGACGATGACGAAATTCTTCGTGATGGCGAAGTCGTGCATCATGGTTGGTTGCGTTAGAGGAATTTCTACATCCGGAGATTTCTCTCCGCTCGGTGAGAAGCGGAAGTACCTCAAAAACGGTTTTTTGATCACGTCGTAGCTGAGTGCGAACAGCTCGCGAGTCTCCGGGTCGAGCTTCGGGTGCGCGATCATGGTGGAGGTCAGTTGCCCGTCGAAGTCGAAACGCCCAACTGTCTCGAGGTCGCCGTTAGGGTTGATGCGGACATGGTACGGTAGGTCGTCCTCCGACATGGCGAGGAGGCGGTTGTTGAAATAAACAAGACCGGCGTTGGCGACACCTGTGCCGCGTGAGGGATCGACGAGGCCAAGGACGCCGCGGGCGTAGAAGAGGAGCAGTCGAGCGATACCGGAGTGGCCGTGGAGCTCTCCGATGGCTTTTGGGAAGATAGCACGCCCCACTGCGCGCTCTTGCATCAGCCGTTCAGTTTCCGTAAAGCGGCAGGCGTAGGATGCGCGGCCGTTGCGGAGTTGGACGGCGTGCACCATGCCGTCGCCATCAAAAAAGTGGTGACCGGCGACGGGTTCGTAAAGCGGGTTGGCGCCGTTGCGTAGGTATACGCCGTTAATGAAAGGTGGGATTCGGCCGTCCACCGGAAGATCATGGTGCGGCTGCTGTTCCCCCACGGGGGCGAAGTTGCCGGCGATCTGGACGGCGGGGTCTGCGGTTTTCGGGAGGGGGTGACCGCGTTCAAGCACGTTAGCGATTAAACCGTCTTCCACGGCATCGAGCACGGCGGCGGCAGCTCGTTGGAAGATGTTCCATTTGGGCCGGGACGACTTGCTGGTGGGGGATGGGAGGATTGTCCGGGGGGTGGAGGGCGTTGAAGGTAAAAAAGGAGCGGGCTTGGCGATTTCGAGGACGGAATTAGAAGTACTGGAGCAATGGATTGGTCCGGCGATTTCCCGACGGCTTCGGACTGATTTTATTGAATTTTGTCGGATGAGATGGGATGGCCTGGAGCTCTGTTTTAACCCGAGGATTTGGGGATTTACTGTTTGATTGCTACTGGAGGACATGAACAAGGACATGGAGGACGCCATGGCTTGTTCAAAAGACTTTGGAAAGGAACAAAACTTTGAACTTTGCTTTGCCCTTCTTCTCTGTGTATTGATTTTTTCTTTTCTTTTTCTTTTTTTTTTTTTCTTTTTTGCTTTCACTGCGGCTGATGGCAGTGGGAAGTAGAAGGCAGGAGGTGGGAAAATGGAGGTGGGGGATGTGGAGTTATATATAGAGTTTGGGTGCGCAGGACTGGCGGAGAAAGGAGACGGTAGGGATTTACAGTTTCCCCACTGAAAGAAAACCACGTGTTGCATTATCAGGAGAGGGAAAATTGGGGATCTCCAGACTTGTCTTCTCACTTTTATGTTAATTACGCAGTAATGGACTGATTATAAGTTAATAAGGTTTTAAAATTTTATATTGGAACTGGTTAAAGATGTCGTATTGGGATGTTCTGATCCGATTGACACGATTGTGGGCTCAGGTGACTCTGTCTTTCGCATGTCCTTTCTCTCTATGGGAGCCCATTTTTACCATTTTCGCTAACATCCGCACATGCCTTCTTTTTGGTGAGAGATTACTGATGAAAAGAGGTTTAACCGATTTTTAAAAAAATCCAAAATTGCAAACTTTTTTTGTAGCTCTTTGCCTCTTTCAATCTAATTTCTAAATATATCCCAGTAAAAGAACTATTTTTAAATTTCTACAATTTGTGAAATGTTAATAGAATTTACTCCCATGTGCAAAAATGTGAATATATATATATATATATATATATATATATATATATATATAATATATATAGAGATAGAAAGGAACAGATTGTTTTGGTAAAGATTGATTAAAAATTCTAAAGAAATGTTTTGTTCTGAAAATGTTCATAGAATTTGAATTATTTTGATCTGAATGTGCGCTGAACAAAACAAAATTCATAAAAATATTGAAATAATTGACACCGTTGAAACCTATAAGAAAGGCGCACAGGACCAAGGCAAAAGAACACAGTCGAGATCATTGAAAGCGAACTTAAGAGCGCAGTTAAAAAATGAACTATTAATTAAGGATTGCCAAATATATTACAAATATTACAACTAGTTATTTTTATTATTTTTAAATATCTTAAGAGTATAAACGGCCAAATAAAAACACCAATTATGAACATCAAAATCATTAAAAATTCCTGTATTTTACTAAATTAAAATATTACTAATAGGTCCACCACTAAAAACGAGTTTAAATATTTTATAGATGACTGAATAATAGACTATAATTTGGCGCAGCTACTCTCAAAATGTACGTTAATTAAGCAGTATTGCAAATTCTATTTGGGTTCAACAAATCAATGCTATTAAATCCATGGCCAATTTGCCTGCTTCTGTATATTACAAAGAGAGCACATTGTCACCTCCCAAAAGAGCCTTTAAGAGAGGTCGGCAGCCCAAGACTTAAATACTGCTTTTCGGCCCTACACCTAGCCGATGTGGGATTATTTGTCCGTGACATTCTCCTCCACCCAATCACGTGATACCCTCGTCACGGATCGGCTCCACGGAGGATCCCACTGGACCATGGGGAGTCCACACACCTGATAGACAGTAATTTGCTCTGATACCACTTGTCACCTCCCAAAAGAAGCCTTAAAAGAGGTGGGCTGCCCATGACTTAAATACTGCTTTTCAGCCCTACACATAGCCGATGTGGGACTATTTGTCCGTGACAACATGCACTAAAAACGAACTCATGAAGTGATCAACCATAAAGTCCACAGAGGATCTAAAATTAGAATGGGATAATTACATACACAACATTTGAAACATTGCT
>NW_018223394.1:0-1130 GCF_001263595.1 Phalaenopsis equestris
GAATGAAACGGAAACTGAAAAAGAGAAAGTGGATATAAAAAAAAGGATCATGAATACCTAGTTTTGGAATATCCACTTACACCAATTAAAATTTCTGTGAAGAAACATCCACCATCGTTTCCTCAAAGATTAAAGCAACACCAAAAGGATAAATAATTTTTCAAGTTTATAGAAATTCTTAAGAAATTAACAGTAAATATTCCCTTCGTAGAAGTTTTAGAGAAAATGCCCAATTATGTGAAGCTTATGAAAGATAATTTGAACAAGAAAAGGAAGTTCATTGGTAATGAGACTGTTGCACTCAGCGAAGAGTGTAGTGTAATTATTCAGAAAAAAACTTCCTGACAAATTAAAAGATCTAGGTAGTTTCAGTATACCGTGTGCTATTAGTAAAATATTTTATGGAAGAGCTTTATGTGATTTGGGAGCCAACATTAATTTTATGCCTCTATCAATTTTTAAAAGATTAGGATTAGGAGAAGTCTCACCTAATTCTGCAACTCTTCAGTTAGTGGATCGTTGAGTTACTTATCCTAAGGGAGTTATAGAAGATGTGTTAGTAAAAGTTGATGAATTTATCTTTCCTGTGGATTTTATTGTCTTAGATATGAAGGAAAGTAAAGAAATACCTATAATTTTAAGGAGACCTTTTTAGCTACTAGATGAACTATGATAGATGTCTAAAAGGGAGAATTAACTATGAGAGTTAACGAGCAAGAAGTGACTTTTAACATTGCAAAATTTATGAAATACCCTGCTGTTGAAAGAGATAATGAATGTTTTCGCATGGAAATTAGTGAACATCTATTTAACGAGCATTTTAAAGTAAGAAAAAAAAAATTTTGAAGACAAAGATGAAGTTATTTTGGATTAAATAGAAAATGAAGAATTAGATTAGATGCTAGATATTATAGGAAATGTTGATAAGAATCTAGTTCCGTCAATTATAAAATCACCTGAACTTGAGTTAAAAACATTGCCTAACCACTTGAAGTATGTGTTTCTGGGAAACTCATCTACATTACCTGTTATTATATATTCAGAGTTAAATGATTTGCAAGAGCAAAGACTTTTGGATACATTAAAAAGATATAAGAAAGCTTTTGGTTGGACCTTAGCTGATATTAAAG
>NW_018223394.1:1231-1684 GCF_001263595.1 Phalaenopsis equestris
ACACCGGAATTATATATTCTATTTCAGACAGTGCTTGGGTAAGTCCAATTCATTGTGTTCCTAAGAAAGGAGGGGTGACTATTGAAGCACAAGAGAATAATGAATTAAAACCTATCAGACAAGTTACTGGGTGGCGTATTTGCATTGATTATAGAAAATTAAGCACTGCCACTAGGAAAGATCACCTCCCTTTACCATTCCTAGACCAAATATTAGATAGACTTACTGAGCACAAATATTTTTGTTCTTTAGATGGATATATCGATAACCATCATATTCATATTACTCGTGAGGATCAAGAAAAGACAGGATTTACTAGTCCTTTTGGAACTTTTTCTTTTCGAGGAATGCCTTTTGAATTATGTAATGCACCTGCAACATTCCAGAGATGTATAATGTCTATATTTAGTAAGTTAATTGATGATGGAATAGAAGTGTTTATGGATGATTTCT
>NW_018223394.1:1756-2997 GCF_001263595.1 Phalaenopsis equestris
TTATGCGAAAGAACTAATTTAGTTCTAAATTGGGAGAAATGTCAATTTATGGTTGCAGGAGGAATAGTGTTAGGACATAAAATTTTGAAAAATGGTATGGAAGTAGACCCTACAAAAATTCAAGTTATATCTAAATTAACACCTCATACTAATATAAGAGGGGTTAGAAGTTTACTTGGACATGTTGGTTTTTACAAGCGTTTTATTAAAAATTTTTCAAAAATTACCAAACCTCTATGCCAACTTTTAGAAAAGGACAAGAAATTTGAGTTTACTGATGACTGTTTAAAAGCCTTTGAGTTATTAAAAGAAAAGCTAATCACAGCCCCTATAACAGTTTCCCCTAACTAGGAGAAACCATTCGAATTAATGTGCGATGTTAGTGATTTTGCTATTGGAGCTGTTCTTGGACAAAGGTATGATAAGATTTTTAAAGTTATATACTACGCTAGTAAAACTCTTAACAATGCTCAAATTAATTACACTGTTACTGAGAAGGAGTTACTGGATATTGTGTATGCTTTTGACAAATTTAGATCTTATTTATTTGGGACTAAATGTGTTGTGCACACTGATCACTCTGCTATTAAATATCTGATGCAAAAGAAGGATGTCAAACCAAGGTTAATTAAATGGATACTTTTGGAGTTTGATTTTGTGGTCATTGATAAAAAAGGAACTGATAATCAAATTACTGGTCATTTGTCGAGATTAGAATATAATGAATTATCTGACACCGACAATGATTTTACAGATAGTTTCCCTGATGAACAACTCTATAATATTAATGAGTAAAAAATTTCATGGTATGATGATATTATTAATTATATTGTGAGTGATATTTTCCACCTATTCTAACATTGCAACAACAAAGAAAATTCATTCATGACGCGAAAGCATATTTTTAGGATGAGCTTTATTTATATAAACAATGTAAGGATCATATTATGAGAAGATGTGTAACTTATGAAGAAACTGAATTAATTATTCAGAAATGTCATGATTATGAATTTGGAGTACATTTTGGAACAGATAAAACTGCTTATAAAATTTTACAAGCTGGATTTTATTGGCCTACTCTATTTAGAGATGTTTAAAGATATATAAAAACTTGTGATTGATGTCAATGAGTAGGCAATATATCTAGAAGAAATGAAATGCCTCTGAATTTCATGTTAGAAGTTGAGATCTTTGATGTTTTTGGATTCAATGTCAGGAGACCAGTGATTCCTTCATCTGGG
>NW_018223394.1:3490-6315 GCF_001263595.1 Phalaenopsis equestris
AGGACAAGAAGTTTTGCTTTACAATACAAGACTGAAGTTATTCCCTGGAAAATTGAAGTCTCGTTGGTTATGACCCTTTACTGTGACTTGAGTTTATACTTACAGAGCTGTTGAAATTGAAGATCAAAAGACTGGGAATAGATTTAAAGTAAATGGACACAGATTAAAGCCGTATTTTGAGGGTAAAAGACCAAATTTTAAAGAATTTTAATGGCATTAAACCTGAATAATATCTGAATAGGTCGGGCTGACAACGTTAAACCAAGCGCTTTATGGAAGAAAACCCATAGTTATCTTTATTTTTATTTCAATTATAGTATTTTTGTTTGAAATTATCATTATTTTATGGTAGTATTGAACTCTATTAATAGCATTTACCCTTGAATCATCATAAAAATTGGATCCATAGAGAAAATTGGAACGCATTCAGACCAGATCAAAACTGTGAAATTTTTGCCTTGGGTGCCGATGGCGGGATCGACTCTGCCGATGGCGGGATTGACTCTGCCGATGGCGGGATTGACTCCGCCGACGGCGGGTTTTTCTCGAGAGTCCAGACAGTTAATTCTCAAGGCTTGCCGACGGCAAGAATGGCGCGAGGACGGATTCCACAGATGAGTTTGAAATGTCGGTTTTAGGCTTGATTTACTCCCTATAAACTTCCAAACTCAAATCTTAAATTCATATTACCCAAAAACAAATTGAAACTCCACCAAATTTATCCCTATGGCTTTTAATTCCACTAAAAATCCTAGATTTTGAGTGTTCAACTGGAGAAAATTTGGTAGTTTTGAGGCACAATGAATCTTCAACAAAGTGCTGACAAAGAGGAGATTAATTGAAGAAAGAGGATTCGTGAATCGAGAATAGAACAATCCTTCGACAGTAATTGAAGAGATGATAGTGTGATGACGATGGGAAGTTTTGTTCTACACTACTACGTCGTAGTTGTTCATGCGGTGAAGGAGTTTTATGCTAATTTGCATGGAATCAACCAAGGAGTCGTTTATGTACGAGCTAGATGGATAACTTTTACTCCTGCATGGATTAATGAGTTATATATGATCGAGAATGTTCCTGTCTGCCATTATTCCAACTTCGTCCCGACAAGAAATCTGATGAATTAGATCTACCAAAATTTGACGGATGAGACTGAAGACTGGGAAATGAGAGAAAATATGTATATTAGTTTCTCTGATACACTTCTAAACCCCATTTCTAAACACCGGCACTTTTTCATTTCTACAAAACTATTACCGACGTTTAAGGTCGGTAAAGTTACTAAAGAAAGTGTTGTTCTAAATTACTGTATTCAAATGGGACTGCCGATTGATATTGGATCGCTAATCGTGAAGTCTGTTTTGGGCCTAATCATTCATGGATCAACTTATGGGCTTGGACATCCTTCAACACTCTTTTTACTCTGGTTTCAATTCCAAGTATCTTCTGAGAGTTGAGAAAAGGTACTTCTACTTTCGAAGCCTTTAGACCCAACCGAGAAGTTCCCAGCTAATGATAATGAGAATGATATGAATATTTTTGTAGATCAATCGTCTTAGAATTCACTACCTATTCAACATCTAATTCTAGACAAGACACTAGTGATCCTGTGCAGAATCAAGAAACTGGAGAAAGAGGTACAAAATGTTATGAATGCAATTAACAATATCTCTGATTTTTTTGATCAACTAGACTGGAGGATGAAAGAGCATTTTGATCACTCTGGACATATCGAAGGAAGTTTGATACGGTTGATGAGAAAGATGAGATTAATAGAAGAGGACTCTACTGAAGAATTTCCGTACCGACCCTTCTATAACCTCTTCATTCATGTTCAATTGATGGGCGATATCAGAGCGGAAACAAGCACTGAATAGGAGGAATAGTAGATTTACTTTACTATCTATATGTCTATGTGTGTGATTTGATTTGAAATTTTGTGTTTGCTTTACTCTCGAATTTTGCTTTTAGATCTCAGTACATTTGAGATTGAGCATAAAATGTTTTGTTTTCAACATTTAGAGTGTTGTGGCTTGGATTGCGATGCTAAATTGATGTATTTAGGTTGAGAAAATATTAAATTTATGTGTGTCGTGTAACGTGTATTGTAACCCTTAAATTTTATATATAATTGTTATGTTTTGTGTTGTGAATGTTTATTTATGTTAGTACATCATTTAATCAGTTAAAAAATTATGTCTAGAATGATTAAACAGATGTCGACGAGGCTTGGAATTTATTAAAATCACAAAAATTTAGAAATTGAACCAATTTTGACAATCTCGCTGAGGGCTCCATCGACGCCACAGATGGCGGATTTTTCCTGAGACTTAGGATATTTAATTCAATAGAGCTCGCTGACGGTGCTGAAGACCCCGCTGACAGTGAAATACTGAAAAAACACTTTTAACCACAATTTTGACCAGTCAACCGCCACAATTCATCATCCCCTTCCTCTAAAAAACGAAAATTTTGACCTAAGGCTTGAGAGATCTTAGATTTGGGGATATTTCAAAGCGTTTAGACATCAGATTTTATCATCCCTTGGTAAGAGCTTCACTCCAAAATAAAAATATTTGATTTTCACCTTGAATTTCTCCCACATTGAGGAGATCCAAAAAATTTGAGAATGTCGAGAAAATATTTGGAAGAAATTCATGGAACTTAGTTTTGAACTCTTAGAGTCACTCTTAGAAGCCATTATTTGAGTATTTGAAGTGTATTTCAGACTTTATTTATAATTTTGATTAGATTGAAATGACTCCACGATAAAGGAGGTGACTTGAGTTTGATGAGTCTTGCTTCATCAATGCGAAGGCTCAGTC
>NW_018223394.1:6599-7534 GCF_001263595.1 Phalaenopsis equestris
CTGAACGATGTCATTAACTTTCTCACTGATGGAAAAGGAACATGGAAGATAAAGCAGTGAGAAAGAGTAAATGTTTCTACTTTCATGTTAAATGCCACATCAAAAGTGTGGCACCATTTTATTTCCTCTACTTTGTTACCAAACTATCACCATAGTGAGGTAACAAGACATAAAGCTATTATAAATTTCTATATTCAGAATAATCAAACTAAAAATGTGGGGGGAATTATTTATAAGAATATTTTGACCACAGCAATGAGTGAATCAAGTGGAGGTCTGGGACATCTTGGCCTCATTTATGCACTTTTCCAACTTTCTGGAGTTGAAGCTGGAGATGATGAAGAATGGGTTTACCCTATGAAACCCATTAGTAAAGCTAATTTAAAGACGTATGAATCCCATGAAGCATGAAGATCTGGGAGTAGGAGTAAGGATCCTTCTACTAGTAGAGATATTCCCTCTACTAGTTATGACCTTCCTTCCTCTAGTTGTCCTAGCCTTCACAATTTAATGAATGAGTTACCCTTGTAGCGGAAAAGTATAGAGAAAATAAATGAAAGAATTGGGGATTCGAACGTAGACATGATCATGATAGTGTGTATCTACAGAGGCATTCTGACTTCGAGATAGCTTACTACAAAGCTCAGGCCCGACACTACAGAGGTGAGCCTGATGTTACTTTTCCTGAATGCCCCCGTTATACTCAGTATCAGCCCAATCCACGTGCTGACCAGGGAGACGAGGATATAGTATTGGATTTTGATATATTATAGTGATTGATGTACTTTTGTTTTGTGATTTTGTGATAGAGATAGATGTATATTGTTTGTACTTTCATTTTATTGTCTATTTTATTTTATGTTTGCATAAGTGTTTAGTGTTGTAGTTTAAAAATTACATTTGTAGTTGTAATAGACTTTGATTAGTACTTTGTA
>NW_018223394.1:8247-11976 GCF_001263595.1 Phalaenopsis equestris
AGGGAAAGAAAAGTGAAGTTCAAAATTAAAGGCTATCCAAATATAGTAATCTTCACTTGATAAAGAAAAAGAAAGGATTGACAACAATCCCTGAAAAGAAAAGAAAAATATATAGGATTGAAAGAAAACCAAATGAAAGGAAAAAAATATATAAATGAGGAGAAGCTTGAGGAGATGCCTAATCAAAAATTGGCTTCACTTGGACCTACCTGAAGGGAAAACCTAAATACGGAAAACCAAATACATTCCTGAAATAGTATCTTTACTAGTAGTGTTCTCATGAAGCTCCTATCATTTTAATTCTTCTAGAATTCCAAAGTCTAACAAATTATAATTACTTTTTAAAAAAATAGAAAATCAAAATTTCTAACTTGATTGCTAGATATTCTTATAACTGAGTTCAAACCTGAATTATTCAAAAAAATTTCTTAAGTTTCATTATCATCTTTATGGAGCAAAACTATAGGAATCTCTAATGAAACTCACTACCATAAGTTAAAGAATTTGGTTAGAAAAAATAGATGAGTTATTTGAGGATAAGTAACTTTAAAGTTTGGGAGAATTGATATGCTTTAATTTGTGTTATTTTTCTTTTTACATTTTATGCTTATTTTTAATGATATTGCACTTTAAAGGAATGTAGTTTGCATGTTTCTGGTTTCAAGTACAAGAGATCAAATTTTATAGAAAAAAGAGCAAAAAGAAAGCAAAATAAAGCAAGGAGCTTATTTCTCAACTGGCTCCTAGGAACCATAAAGCGGGTTTTCACGAGAGTCCAGAAATAAATATTCTAGAAGGCCACCGACGGCGCCATCGAGGCCGCCCAGGGCCAGAGGGACAATTCTCTCAATAGATACATTAAATGTGGACGATATTTGAAGGGATGCTTAGGCAACTCTTGAAACTCTTCTACAACTTTAAGAGAAATATTTTGGAGGCCGAAAAAGGGGAGTCCAGAGTGTCTAGAGGTCTACGGGTGTCTAGGGGAGTGTAATTTAGGGTTAGGTATTGTGAGGTATTCTTCGAGATATTGTAAGAGTGGAAGGAAAGTGAGAGATTTCCTCATCCTTGCCGCTTTGAAGGAGAATTTTGTGTGTTGTAAAGAAAGGAAGAGATTCAGAGGAACTTCGAGGAGTTATTTGGGGAGGAATTTGAGATAAATTGTATTTACTTATTATAGTTTGTATGACTTTGCTTTTATATATGAAATCCAAGTTTTGTCGTATCATCTCCATGAATTCTGAGTAGTTTTCTATCTTTCTCCTTGTCTTGAGATTTTGTGAAATAGTGATTTGAATTGGTTGTGCCATGAGAATGTTAAAGAAGTTGTGATGATCTTTTCACTTTAATTTTTATTTACTTTCAATCTGGCCAATTGATTTGTTAAAATAGGTTTAGTTTTACAACTAAAGTGAGGATTACATCCAAGATTTAGGACGGTCAAAGTCCTTAAAAGTTGGGTGCAAATAAATAGGGAAACAAAAATTATCAGGAGTAGAATTGGAGATTTTAGAGTGACAGACTAAAATCCTCAATTCAGTCCTATCGTTTGGGTGCTGAAGTGTAGATGTTAGCCCTCAGACAAGGGGAATGTGGGAGCTCCAAAGTGAGAGCCGGTATTCTCCCAGCTTCGCCGCAGATTCAGTAACCAAGCATACAATTAGTCAATGTTCTTTATGCCTGGTCTAAAGGGTAAAGAATAAGTATGCTCTTATTTGGCACAATACAATTTGAATCGATTCAATTTATCCATTCACTTAAATTTATTGACAAGGAGAATGATGCTTTCTTATATACTGAACTTCATATTAAAAACTTTATTAGTAGAATAAGTTGATTGAGAGTTTATTAAAATTACATTTTTATTTTAATTACCTATTAGTGACAAATATGCAATTTGAACTCTGTTGTTTTGATTAAGTATTGATTTTCTAAATCTTAAGTTCGTAGCCTCTAATCTTACTCCCTGTGGGACCGATATCCAGGACTCTATTAGAGCCCTGTATTACTTGAGCGATACGTATACTTGCATTGATAAATGTGACCTTGCAATTATTAAATATTTTATACACATCTTTATCAAATCTATAACTGTTGTCAAGTTTTTGACACCATTGTCGGGGATTTAAATCTTATAACAGCAGTATCAAGTTCTTGTATTTTTGAGCATATATAAAGTCGCGGTCAAGGCCCCATCATTTGAATTGTTGGAAGATGAATTTTGCTCAAACAGATTTGAGATTTTAATTTTGGAGGAATGTTGTGCAAGAAAAAAAATAGGAAGGTTTACATCCGGCACCAAGAAATTCTTATACATTTATTTATATGACACTTATGTATCATGAGTTTATCAATGAAAATTTGCATTCCACACAAAATCTTATGTATTTACCCAACCCCATCGCAATCACGTATTTACATATATACCACCAAATCCTTATGTATTGACAAACCCAACACCCAAATTGTTTTACATTTATGCCACCTAAATCTTTCGCATTACATGAAAGGTATTGTCATCTTAACCTTCTTAAAAAAAACGTGTGCAATTTTAAGAAATGTGACTGTTGACCTCACTTTTGGTTGAGGTTTAGTTTTTTCTCTTTGGCAGCCTAAGGTCTAGTCATAGGACTTTCCTATTGAATATTCTTAGAAAACTAGAAAAGGAACTCTCACAATTAGAAATTCTTCACTCCTCTTTACTCATCTTGAAGTTCCACATATTGGTCCTAAGCTCTAGCACTTAGTAGAATAGTTCATTATGGGGGAACTCAAGATGAGTCACCCTTAGGATTACTGGACCTTAGGGTTGACCTTAGGTGTTAGTCTAGGGCTTGAGGTACATATTTGCACTCACAATCACTCACAATCCTAAACTTAAACTTCTAGGCTTTGGTCCCTTGATACTTTTAGGTGATCCGTTGATCTTTTGGGAGACTCATGTAGATGGTCCCATAAACTCACTAGCCCTAGGCTACGGTTTAGCTAAGACCAGTACATGGAGGACCCAAATAGGGATTTTATTGGTCCATAGCTCATACATAATGGTTGACACCCCAATTGTATCAAAAATATCCAACTTAGCCTTTTGCCCCTAAACCCACCCAAATTACCTAAATGCCCTTAAAGCCCCAAATTTGGCAAAAAAATTCCCAAATTCACCCAAAATACCTAAATTTGTCCAAAAATCATTTTAAACCATTTGAAAATACCCAAATTTCCCAAAAACCACCAAAATTTGTCAAAATTACCAAAATGCCCCCAAATTTGCAAAAATTACCAAAATACCCTTGGCCCCCCAAACTTTTCCAAAACATCTAAAATCACTTCAAATGTCTCCAAAATCAATTTAGACCCTTCAATTGAACCCAATTTGGCCAATTTGACCATTTTGACCAAAACCCCCAAATTGTCTTTAAAGACCCAATTTCCCCAAATTCACCTCAAATATCCATCAATTTTGCCCCAATTCTGCTCAATTTCAATCCTAAACTCAAATTAATCTTTCATTTGATCAGTAGAAACAAAATCCAAGCCTAATTGGCCCATGCTTTGAGCTCAATTTTGATCCAAATCAAAACCCCCAATTTCAGCCATATGACTTAGTCCCACTAAATTGAACCCCATAGCCTATTCAATTTGCTGATTTGTTATAATAACCTGACACCTTATAATACTGAAACTCGCCGCGGTGAGGAGCCTGGAGCTAGCATGGTGGGCAGCATGGCC
>NW_018223395.1:0-1089 GCF_001263595.1 Phalaenopsis equestris
ACTGGATCTTCGAATCCGTCGAAAAGCCACGCGGTATGCTCCTATTCGACGCCGCCTTCTGAGTCAGCCGCCACGCGTCGCGCCATATCGTCCCGAATGACCATCCGACTTGATCTCCACCGTCCATTCAATACACGCGAGGATGGACGCCATCCGTTCATCGTCCCCGATGGCTTTAACCGAGAGCCGTCTATCTTAAAATATTAATATCTCTCTCATTTCTCAATGGATTTTAGTGATTATTTTTTTAAAATGTTCGTCTTGAAGAGACGAATACATCTATATGGTAAACATGCTATGAAATTAAGTCAATGTAGATGTAAAACTCGCGAAGGTTCGAGAGAGTAAGTGAGTTATACCTTTGCTCCGAGAGGTGTAGCCTCAATCAGAGATTCTTCACACCTTCGTTATATCTCAAAGAGCTTAGGGATGAAGCCTCTGGCTCTGGTGTAAATCCTATGTATGATTTTGATCAAGGCCGATTTTGGGTGTTGGTTGAGAGCTATGGTAGAGGCTCTGTGGAAGGGGGATTTGATGGGGCTTTGGCTTCTTTCACTCTTGTGAAGGTGTAGAGCCAATCTATTGGAAGTTTTGGTGATGTATAGGTTGAGATTAGATTTTGTCCTGGTTTCGGGCAAGAATTCAAGCTCAAAATTAGATTGTCATGGTGGATTTGGGAGGGGGATATGGATTGAAATGAACTAAGGGTCTCCTAGGGAAGCTTTCCGAAGAGTTTAGAAGGCCTCAGTGAAAATTTTTTACCACACCCTATTCATGGCCGTGGGGTGGATTTTTTTAGAAAATGGCTATGGGAATGCTTGGCTGGCCAATTGAGAGGTTAGCCCCACTGCTTAGGTGTCAAGGAGAGGAGCTCTCAGCTCAATTTGAGCTGAGGTGGCCTCTTGGCATGAGTTTGGGTTTTAGCCACGTAGAGGCTCACGGCTTTGGGCTTTTAGCTTGGGTTACGGTGGCTAACCATGGTTGGATCATGGTTAAAGCTTATGATGCCCAGTAAAAATGGCACCAAAGGGCATGGACATGTGTTAGGGCAAGTACATTGATTTAACCTCCTTATTATCTCTTTAAAAG
>NW_018223395.1:1690-4008 GCF_001263595.1 Phalaenopsis equestris
GATTTTCAACAAAAATTGGATGCCAATTTGAGGTCTAAGGCATTCAATTGTTGAGATTTGGGGTGTTAGCCAATATTGGAGCTAATTTGGGGGTTTTGTCAAAGATGGTCAAATTGACCAAATTGGACCATGGTGTAGTTGGACAAAATGTAATTGGGAATATTTTGGATTTATTAGGATTTTTTAGGAATTTTTGGAATTTTTTGGATTTTTGGGTCATGGAGGGGTATCTTGGTAATTTGGTCATTTCTGGAAATTTTTGTCAATTTTGGCAAATTTGGATGTATTCAAGGTGTTTGAACTGTGTTTTGATAAATTGTAGGTATTTTGGCAGAATTTAGGAATTTTAGCCAAATTTGGGTCACATGGGCAATTAAGTAATTTGGAGGTGCCTAGGGGCAAAAGGCCAAGTTGGGCATTTCAAGTGCAATTGGGTAGAAAACCATTCTGAATGAATCATAGACCAATGTATTGTGAAGATATGGTGTACCCTAGTTCCAAGTCAAGACCCAGGGTCAATCCTAAGGCCAAGTAGCCCTATAGGAACTCTTCTTGAGCTTCCCCCATAATGATCTTACCTATCAAATATTAGAGGTTAGGACCAATATGTGGAACTTCAAGTTGAGTTAAGAGAAGAGTTTTGAGTTTCTAATGGTGAGGGTACCCTTTCTAGTTTTCTAAGACTAGTCTATAGGAAAATCCTATGGCTAGACCTAGGCTACTAAAGAAATTTCTAGACCTCAACCAAAAGTGAGGTCAACAAATGCTTAGCTAAGAGATATGCCTATGATGTCTACCCCAGTTTTGTGGTGCATCAGACAAAGCCTTTTTTTCCAAAAGCCTCAGATGAATCCTTCTTCTACATGTTGGTTCTATACATTTTTTTTTTTATCTCTTTTCAATCCAACATCTTTGTCTAATAAGCCTTTGAGCCTTTGGTACTTTCACTAAAATTAAGCCGTTTCTCCAACAAAACTTCTTGAATCTTCTAAAACTCTCAACTTTGTAGAGAAAGAAAAGTCATCAGAGATAACAATTCAGTCCTACACCCTGTTAGCTGATTTTCCAAGATTAATATTTATTTTTGCATTAGCATTGTATATTATTTTATACTCACCTTGAACATATTTTATCTTCACAAAGTCTATGTTCCATAACCTTTCTGAAAGGTCCAACTTGAGATCTATATCCTTATTCTTGATTATCTAAAGAAGATAAATATATGTCAAACATGGAAAAAATATATTACAGAATAAAAGAGGTTTAAAGATGATTACACATTTTTCAACTTGTGAATGTCTCATGCACGTGTGATTAAATACATCCTTGGGAATATGAATCTTTAAAGGATCCGTCAAAGAAAAAAAATTATGGCCTTTGCCAATTTTTTTTTTCTACTTTAAGGAAGACATTTTATCATCTTGTGAATTTTTTTGCACTTGGTCAGACTTTAACAACCTTCTTTTACCCACTCAACATTGTTAAGTGGGGCTTTCTTGTTTGATTGGAGAGCAAACCTTGATAAAAGATTCTTCTATCATATCTTTTGGGATAATATATGTCAAATTGTAGTCCTTTAATATTTTAAAAATTGAGAATCCTCAATATGTGCCCTTCCTCAAGATGAGGAGGAAAGGGTAGCTTCTCTCTCTCTCTCTCTCTCTCTCTCTCTCTCTCTCTCTCTCTCTCTCTCTCTCTCTCTCTCTCTCTCTCTCTCTCTCTCTCTCTCTCTCTCTCTCTCTCTCTCTCTCTCTCTCTCTCTCTCTCTCTCTCTCTCTCTCTCTCTCTCTCTTCTCTCATGAAGAACCTAGTCTTTTTTGTGAAGAAGAATCGACTAGACTTTTTATTGGAACAACCCTTATTTGAAAGTCCAATGATTCTCTCGTATAAGTGATTTAATGTTTAACAACAGAAACTAACATATCTATCTTTGTCACTTTCTCCAAATATAAGGTCATATCACCCCTATTAATGAAGCATTCAACCTCATTGTGATTGTCATAACCCGCAAGAAATTTGGGAAAATCACACTCCACATGTTGATAAAATGCTCGCTAGCTCAAGAGCTAGCGAAATTTATAAGTCTTCACTCAAGCCCATCTCATAAAAAGTGAGGTGCTCTAGTGGCAGAGCATAGGATCTATTAGATAGTCTGAGAGATATGACCATTGTACACTAAAAAAATGGAAATTATTCTATAAGAATAATAAATCGTCATCAGTACTTGTCAATGTTGTCTCATTAATTAATTGATATTCTTTGTGGCCTTCAGATGGCTAGGATTATTTTGACATTGAAGACCCAAATATATATATATT
>NW_018223395.1:4070-39035 GCF_001263595.1 Phalaenopsis equestris
GCTAAAGTATATATATATATATAAAGCAAGCATAAAAATTCTCTTTTTATAAACAAAAACTACATAAAATTGGGTTGACAATAATTGCTTGAGTTAGGTAAGTAACATTTACTTGAATTTGATTAGGCAACAACCCAAATATGCATAGGAAATAGAGGTCTGAAAAACATTTGCCATAATATGAGTGGACAATAACAACTTGAAGGCCACAATAATATTGATATGAGAAGAAAGCAATAGCCTCAATATGGGTTAAATAACATCAGCATCAAGACAACAAAAGCGTTAATATGGGCCGACAAGAACAGTCTAAAGGTAACAATAAACTCAATAAGGGAAATAAACAATTACCTCAATACGGGTAGGCAACAACAACCTGATTAAGTTAGAAAACAACTTTCTATAGACTAGACAATGAAAGTCTATAAAGAGTTGTGTGACTTTTTTCCCCTTTTTGTTGGGTATAAATAGTAGAAAAACTAGAAAAAGTTGAAAATATTTGAATTTTGAAGGTTTTAACAAATGTGATACAAATAGACACAGTCACGAGCACAGCTACATGCACACATGCAAACAATTATGCAATCACCCATGCTCGTGCATTCTCATATCCATCCTCATTTGCCCAAGCGTGTGCATGTGCACATTACGCAAGGCTTCGTGCACCCACAGACACACATACACACACACACACACACACTTACATGTGTTTATACAGGATCACCCACCTTCATGTTTGCATGTTTCCTCTCTCACCACTATGCCCTTACTCACATTTGTTTTCTCCATCAAACCAGCGATGCCACTAGCCGACCATCATTGCCCAGCCACCACCATTGCCATCGTCTGACCACTACTGTCTGGTCATAGCCGCTGCCATACCACTTTTGCCCAACCACCAACGTCTAAGGGTGTAAACGAGCCGAACACGAGCGCGCCCAAACCCAGCTCGTGTTCGGCTCGTTTCTATTTCGAGCTCAGAAGGTGTGTTTGTGTTCGGCTCGTTTGCTAAGCAAGCCGAACACGAGACGCTCACAAAGAGTCATTTTGACAACCCTAATCAGGTAGTCATATGATGTTAAGGATTATGACAAGATTTAAAACATCATTTGAATCTAATTTAATAATTTTTATTATATATTCTTTATTAATACTTTTAATTGATTATAAATCTTTGTAGCCTTGTAGTCAATTAAATTTTTAAAAAATACTATTCATAAAAAAATATGTATATAATTGATTAGTAGTATTTCGAGCAAAAACGAGCCGAACACGAACGAACAAATATTTGTTTCTGTTGTTCATGTTCGGCTCATTAACTTAGCGAACGAGTCAAATATGAGTTTCTTAATGAGTCGAACACGAGCTGTTCGCGAACAACGAGTTGTTTGGACAACACTACCGGTTAGAGTCTTCTTCAGACCATAGCATCCTGGCCTTTATAGGACCACTACTTCTCGGTTGCCACCACTACCAATAGTGAAAATGATAACATAATCAAAACTCAACAAAACATTCTTGACAACTTAAATATCCTCAAAGTACAAAATTTTGGAACAACATTCGTTATGTTGAAGACTTTTTCAAAACTAGCTGAATATTTCCAAAAGACACAAGCGATATCGACCAAAAATAGGGGGGAAATATTATATAACAAAAAATTATATGATCAAGCATGAATCTCAATACATTTTCGGTAAGAGATCTTTCAAATATATCTTCGTGATCATCCAAGCTCCAATTTCATTAAACGTATAATTAAACTAAGTGTCTCAGCAATAGGAACCCAATAACTCTTAAATTGGCTTAATTTGGGTTCAATCAAGCCTAGATCAAACCATTGGATGCTTTGGATCATCAAGTGAATGGTGAAATGAACCTCATATTTGACATATTTATAGTCTAATTAAGTGTCTTAATTAGTAGAATCCCATGAGTTTACGATCCCCCAATTTTAAGGTTATTAGGACACCCAAATGATTAAAAAAATTTATTTATGATAATGGGAGATAACATGGATTGCTTGATCACGCGGTTAGATAAATTATGCACCAAAAGATAAAATGCCCCTCCCCAAAAAGCTATAAATAGTCTCGCACACCGGCCTTTGTAGTCGTCTTCCACATTCGACCATCGACTCATGTAGCCATTGACTACAATTGACCACCGCTCGTCGTCATCTGCCGCTAATACGGACCACCGATCATTAGCGACCACTACTTGTAACTATTATAGCTAGACTACCACTATTTTTAAAATTTCTGATGCTTAAATTTTTTGAGCTAGGTACAAGTGACAATTAATTACAAATATATGGATTACCTTGGCTGGGCCAAATTTAATGATTTTATCGTTTTCAATGATTTTTTTTTTCACATAAATAATCTTTGTATATCATCCCACTACTTTTCTTTTATTTGTGTATGTATTATTTCTTTGTGCAACACTAAGGCGCTAAAGTATCACTTTATCGTCATGAATTTTTTGACACACAACAATAATATAAATGTTGTTCTTAGTTGTTCCATTAAAATATATATATAATAAATTATAAAATTTAAAATTTTGAAATATTAGAAAATTTTTGCACTAATAGAATATAATGATACTGAAGGATGATCTAACATCGAAATTTATTAAAATACTATGGAAATGTTTTCAATCAAATATCATCATATGTATGATATGAAGAAAAATGCAACTGCTCCAACATTGCCTTTTAACCAATTCGTTGCTCAGTAAACAAAGCCCAACAGGACTTTCGGTGACCTTCAGAAGCCCAAATCGCATCAACAGATGGTTCTGTGGTCCCTAGAAGGACAAACATTAAATGAAGTATTCATTACTTCATTAAAAAGTATTTATTAAAAAGCTAATTAAAAATTTAAAGGGGCTAATTGCCGGCGACCAATTGACAGCAAAGCCCATGGCCATGGGCAAATCAGCCGGCCTGCTAGCTTTTGTATTTTTTGTTTTATTTTTTAAATAATAATAATTCTGAATAGTCTTTTAAAAATTTTAAATTTTATTAAATTTATTTAAAATTTTAAGACAAATATATTTCTAATTTTATGAATTTTTGTTTGAAATTGTTTTTTACTTTATATTTTTTAAATTTGATATTTAATTTTAAAAATATTAAAATATTTTATAGAAATTTGTTTAGTATTTATAAACTTTAGATTGATGGAGAAAATTATATTATTCTTTTAAATATTGTATAATTTTGGTAAAACATCTAGAAGAATATTTTATTAATTTATTAAGAAATTTTATTAATAAAATTTTCTTAAAATATTGTAATAAATTTTATTAATGGAATGGCAAATGTGATGATTATCTTAGATCTCATTTACTTCAAAATTGTTTTTCGAAGAGCCTTTTTTTATATGTTTTTTTTTCTAATAAAAAATAATATTCATATTTTTTATGATATATATATAAATTTAAATACAACAGATCAAATAAAATCTATTTTTAAATATTTTAATTTTAAACATATCAAATGATCCTTAATGGTGTTAACTTTTTTATGGGTGCTTATTCCAAGGTATATTATAATATTTGATATAGCAAGAATTTTTCTTTTTTTTATTTATATTGATATATAAATCTTGCCGGTAATCATCCATTTATTCCTCCTGTTTATACAACTAATTTAAGCTTCTATTATACTCAACAATGCTGATCCTATATATACATGTTATACTATTTTGATGATCATACATATATATATTATAAGAAAAAAATTTGTTTATGTTTAATGAAAATATTTGCAATAAAGAAAAGTGTTGTTATGATTATTCTTTTTTTACGAAGAGGAATTGATTAGACTAGACTTTTTTTTTTTTTTTTTTGAACATCCCCTATTTGAAAGTCCAATGATTCTCTCATATAAATGATTCATCAGAAACTAACATATCTATCTTTGCCACTTTCTCCACATATAAGGTCACATCACACCTTCTAAAGAGGCATTCAACCTCATTATGATCGTCATAACCCGACAAGAAATTTGGGAAAATCACACTCCACATGTTGATAATATGTTCACTAGCTCAAGAGCTAGTGAAATTATAGGCCTTCATTCAACCTCATCTCATAAAAAGTGAGGCACCCCAGTGGCCGAGCATAGGATCTATTAGATAGTCTGAGAGACTCGACCACTGTGTCACTAAGAAAATGAAATTCATTCTAAAAGAATAACAAATCATCATCAATACTTATCAATGTTATCTCATTAATATTTTTATATCATTTGTGGCCTTTGGATGGTTAGGATTATTTTGACATTGGAACCTGAAATAACTTTAAAAAAAATTAAAACAAGCATAAAACCCTCTTTTTATAAACAAAAACTACATAAAATTGGGTAGACAATAACCGCTTGAATTAGGTAGGAAACATTTACTTGAATTTGAGTACACGACAACCTCAATATGCGTAGGAAATAAATTTCTAAAAAAAATTAGCCATAATATGGGTAGTGTTGCGTCGAGATCTAGATATACACCAGTTGGTTGATGTGGTATATATATAAATCAAACAAGAGAACATTCGACGGAGCGAAAAATAAAACGAGAAAAATCACACCAGAAAAGAACAGCACCACAGTGAAACACACAGATTTACGTAGTTCGGCAAATTACCTACGTCCACAGAGTTGTAGAGGATTTTACTACTTGAGAAATTTACACCAACCGATCACCTCGACTTACAAGAGGAATCTCTCACTTCATTTCTCTCTCTTCTTCTCTCTCTATTCTTCTCTCTCTATACCGAGATACACCGAAGAAACTCTACACAGAGATACACCGAAGAAGATAAACTTACAAGAGAAATAAACCCAATTACTCTTCTGCCACAAATCACCAAGAAGAAACCACGAGAGAACAATCTTCTTTTTCTTTCTTCTTCCTTTACCGCAAGAAACTACTTATTGCAGTTTCCTTCCTCTATCCCGAGGAAACCTGAAGAAGAACACCGTAACTTCTAAAATTAAAGGAGAGTCGTCCGAAGCCTTTTATCACGAACACGAGGGAGAGAAGGGATGCTACGCTTCACAAAAAGGGAAGGCGGGAGCGGTTGGCGCCTACGGTTCACGGACGGCAGAGTTGTGTCCTTTCACGAACGGGAGCAGGAATAGTTCCGTGATCGAGCGGGAGCAGGATAGCAATCTTTCGCGATCGGGAGCAGGAGCGAGAAGCGGAAGGCGGGAGACGGGTTCGACCGGGCTCCAGCATAACAAATTTCCCACTTGGAGACCAGTACACATGCTACAACATCTCCTTCCTCGGACTGATATCCTCCACTGACGGTGTCTCACTTTTCTTTAAACATGAATCCTACACCATGAATCGTCTACCTTGAATCCTCAACCTCAGCAACTCAAAGCCTCTGTCTTCACTCCAGAAGACCAACTGAAGTTGTGCACAACTTCAGTTTCTCAAGAGTAACATCCTCAGCAACATATCAGCAGGGTCCAAATAACCTTGCATCTTCAAGCTATTTCTTGATTACTCTTGTCTCTGCTTAAAACTCCCATTGCATGGGCAATATCTTGCCTCTGCTAAAAGCTTGTTTCATCAAGTCTAGTCTTGTACTTCTTACTGCCATCACGCTCAGGCTTCACCTGGTGCACCTACTTTTTGTGTAATGTCTTCTTCCCTGATGGAAGTTATGTCAGCTCCCACTTGCTCGAACTTTCATCTTGCGTGATTTCTTCATAGCTCTTTGATTCTCCATCATCTGTCCGTTTAACGATATGAATGGGTGCCCCGGACCCACTTTCCTCTTCACTTCCATCATCAGCAGAACTATAAACTGTCAGTAATAATGCATCTTGTATTTCTTCTGATACCACATTTGTGTTATCACTCTCCATCTTCTTGGGATTCCTACAGTTCCTTCTTATGTGGTCAGCCTTGCCACAATTCCAACAGGTTGTCTGCTAACCAGACTTTGATTTTGATCTCCCTCTATTTGAGTTCACGTCATAGTAGTTCATGTTCTGTCATCTCTCTTTGAAATCAACATTCAGCGTCGAACTTGCACCTGAAATCTCGTCAGAATCTTTTCTGCGAACTTCCTCAGCCAAAATCAAATCACGAATATCATCGCATTTTAGTTTAGATTTTCCTACAGAACTGCTAATTGTCATCCTCATGGTTTTCCAACTATTTGACAATGATGCCAAAAATTTCAGCGCACGTATCTCATCATCAAAATCATTTTCAATAAACGATAAGTGATTTGTGATAATATTGAAACCATTCAGGTGTTGAGCAACAGAAACACATTCTGTCATCTTTAAATTGAATAACATCTTCATCAAGTAGACCTTGTTATTTGTCGATGGATTTTCATACATACTTGATAAGGCTGTCATGAGATCTACAGTCGTCCTCTTCTTGACGACGTTGTGTGTAACAGACCTCGATAGGGTTAATCGAAGAATCCCTAGAACTTGTCAATCTGACAAATTCCATTCAGTCTCATCCATCCTTTTAGGTCTTTTCATCAATAACGAAAGATAAAGTTTCTTCCCATAGAGGTAGTCCTCTATCTGCATCCACCAATAACCAAAATCTGTGTAACCAAAATCTGTGTCACCAAAATCTGTGTCATCAAATTTCTCGATCCCTGAAACATTCACTTCATCTGCAACCATCATCATTCCTCAGATCCGAACAAACCTCTAATATCATTTAATGTTGAGAGATATAGATACTTACCAGTTGGTTGATGTGGTATATATATATATCAAATAGAAGAACTATCAATGAAGCAAAAAATAGAATGAGAAAAATCACACCATAAAAGATTAACACCACAGTGGAACACACAGATTTACGTGGTTCGACAAATTTCATATGTCCACGGAGTTGTAGAGGATTTTACTACTTGAGGAATTTACATCAGTCGATCACCTCGACTTACAAGAGGAATCTCTCACTTCGTTGTTTTCTCTTCTTCTCTCTGTGCTCTTCTCTTTCTACATCGAGATACACCGAATAAACTCTACACTGAGATAGAGTGAAGAAGATAAACTTACAAGAGAAATAAACTCAATTTCTCTTCTGCCACAAGTGACCAAGAAGAAGTCAAGGGAGAACAATCTTTTCTTCTTTCTTCTTCCTTCACCGCAAGTAACTACGTCTTGCACTTTCCTTCCTCTATCCCGGGGAAACCCGAAGAAGAACACCGTGACTTCTAAAATTGAAGGAGAGCCGTTCGAAGCCTTTTATCACGAACAGGAGGGAGCAAAGTGATGCTACGCTTCACAAAAAGGGAAGGCGGGAGCGTTTGGCGCCTACGGTTCGCGAAGGTAGAGTCGCGTCCTTTCGTGAATGGAAGCGGGAACAATTTTGCTATCGAGTGGGAGCGGGATCGCAATCTTTCACGATCGAGCGCGGGAGCGGGAAGCAGAAGGCGGGAAGCAGATTCAACCGGGCTCCAGCATAATAGGTAGACAATAACAACTTGAAAGCCACTATAGTATTGATATGGGAAGACAACAATATCCTTAATATAGGTTAAGTAACATCAGCATAAAAATAATAAAAGCGTTAATATGGGCTGACAACAACAATCTAAAGGTAACAATAATCTCAATAAGGTAAATAAACAATTACCTCATTATGGGTAGGCAACCATCGCCTAAATGTTGGTAGGCAACAACAACCTAATTAAGTTAGAGAACAACTTTTTATAGAATAGACAACCAAAGTCTATAAAGAGTAGTGTGACTTTTTGCCCCCTTACGATGGGTATAAATAGTAGAAAAACTAGAAAAATTTGAAAATAATTGAATTTGAAGTTTTCAACTACTAAGATAAAAATAGACGCAGTCATAGGCAGAGCTACATACACGCGTGCAATGCTTATGCAATCACCCATGGTCATGCATTCACATACCCATGCTTGTTTGCCCAAGCGTTTGCATGTGCGCATACACACACATGCACGTACATACACAACCTTCGTGCACCCACATACACACATACACACACACTTACATACATGTGTTTATAAAGGAGCACCGATTTTAGCTTTTGCATGTTTCCTCTCTCACTGCTATGCCCCTACTCACATTTGTTTTCTCAATCAAACCATTGTCGTCTAGCCGATGCCACTAGTGGACCATCATTGCCAAGCCACCACCATTACCATCATCTAACCACTACTGTATAGTCATAGCCGCTGCCATACCGCCTTTGTCAATTCACCAACATCTTTCTTCAGACCATATCGTCCTGGCATTTATAAGGCCACTACTGCTCGGTTGCCACGGCTACCAATAATGAAAACGGTAAAATAATCAAAACTCAACGGAACATCCTTAACAGCTTAAATATCCTCAAAGTACAAAATTTTGAAACATCAAGATTTATGTTGATGTCTTTTTCAAAACTTGCTCAATATTTTTGAAAGGCACAAGCGACATCGCCCAACAGCAGGGGGTAAATACTATATCACAAAAAAAATATATGATCAAGCATGAATCTTGATACATTTTCCGTAAGAGATCATTCAAATATAATTTCATGATCATCCAAGCTCCAATTTCATCAAGCTTATCAAACTAAGCGTCTCAACAAGATGAACCCAATGACTCTTAAATTGGTTTAATTTGTGTTCAATCAAGCCTAGATCAAACCACTCGATGCTTTGGATCATCAAGTGAATGGTCAAATGAACCCCAGATTCGACATATTTATAGTCTAATTGAGCGTCTCAATTAGTAGAATCCAATGAGTTTACGATCACCCATTTTTAAGGTCATTAGGGCACCCAAATGATTTAAAAAAATTATTTATGATAATCGGGGATAACATGGACTGTCTGATCATGTGGTTAGATAAATTATGCACCAAAAGATCAAACGCCTCTCCCCAAAAAGCTATAAATAGGCTCGCACACCGGCCTTTGTAGTCGTCTTCCACCTTTGACCATCGACTCATGTAGCCATTGACTATAGTTGCCCACCGCTCGTTGTTATTTGTCGCTGATGCAGAGCAACGACCATTAGTATCAACTACTTGCAACTATTGTTGCCGACCACCACTTCAATTTTTTGAGCTATTTAAATACAAGTGACAATTAATTACAATCATTTAATGGATTATTTTGACTGGGCTAAATCCCATGATTTTTCATTTCTCATAATTTTTTTCACGTAAACAATCTTGGTATATCATCTCACTACTTTTCTTTTATTCGTGTATGCATTATTTCTTTGTGCAACGCTAAGACGTTAAATTATCACTTTATCATCGTGATTTTTCTAGCACTCAACTTAATATAAATGTTGTTCCTAGTTGTTCCATTAAAATATATAAGATAAATTATAAAATTTAAATATTTCATATACTAGAAAATTTCGCACTATTAGAATATAATAATACTGAAGGATGATCCAACATCGAAAATTATTGAAATACTATTGAAATACTATTGAAATACTATTGAAATGTTTTCAATCAAATATCATCACTCATGATTTGAAGGAAAACGCTAGGAGTAAATTTTCTCAAATACTCCCTTAACTTATTATTTCATAAATAAAAATAGCAACTGCTCCAAAATGTGCTTTAACCATTTCTTAGCCCACTAAGCTAAGCCCAAAAGGATTTTCGGTGACTTTCAATTGCCTATAAATCGCATCAGCAAATAGTTATGTGGTCCTAAAAAGGATAAACATTAAAGGAAGTCTCATTACTTTATTAAAAAGTATTTAATAAAAAGTTAATTAAAAATTTGAAGGGCCTAATTGCCGGCGACTAATTGATAGCAAAGCCCATTGCCATGGGCCAGCCCGCCGGCCTGCTAGCTTTTATATTTTTTGTTTTATTTTTTAAATAACAATAGTGATGAATAAATTTTTAAAAATTTTAAAGTTTTATTAAATTTATTTGAAATTTAAATAAAAATATATTTTAAATATTTTATGAATTTTTGTTTGAAATTATTTTTTATTTTATACTTTTTTTTTAATTTGATACCTCATTTAAAATAATTTTAAAATTTTTGATAGAAATTAATTTAGTATTTTCAAACTTTAGATTGTTAGAGAAAGTTAAATTATTTTTTATTCTTTTACAATTTTGGAAAAAAATATCTTGAAGAATTATTTATTAATTTATTAAGAGATTTTCTTAACAAAATTTCTTAAAATATTTTAAAATTTTTTTTGTAATAATCTCGAATTATTTAAAACTTAGAGTTTTGATTATTCAAAAGCGTTGAAACTAGATCTGTAACTATTTTTTATTACATGTCTGAAAGATAATAGTTTTGGTCATTTTATTTATTTTTAAAACGGAATGGTATATATATATATATATATATATATATATATATAATGAAGATTCAACTAAAAAATAATTATAATAAGCATTAATATTCCATTAAATTTAAATACAATAGATTAAATAAAATTTATTTTTAAAAATTATAATTTTAAACCTATCAAATGATCCTTAATCGTAGTAACTTTGATGTGTGCTTATTCCAAGATAAATTACATTATTTGATATAGCCAGAATCATTTTTTCTTGTCCATTGCTCTTTAATAGAAATTAAAATTTTAAAATCTTAAATTCATTTTTTATTTTTATTTTTTATTTATATTCTTAAGTAAATCTTGCCAATAATTATCCATTTATTCCTCCACTTCGTACAACTAATATAAGCTTCTATTATACTCTACAATGTTGATCTTATAAGCACACATTGGTAAATGGTGGCTATTCATTTTCTAATTTAAATGACCAAAAATAACCTTTATTTATTTTTTCTAAGTAAGAAAGCTAGCAAAAAGTATACCACAATTTAGTCATCCTACTTTCATTAACTCTTCACAATAAAAATTTTACCTTGATCCCTAAAACCTCTTACATCATTTTCCTAATAGGTCAAGTTATTCATATAATAATTTCATAATTTTGGTATAGCTATAAAGCCCATTCTTAAGCTCCAAGAAAAAAAGCCTCAAAAATTGTACTGGTTGTTGAAAGAAAATTTTATTATAAATTTATAATTTAATCTTTAATTTATAAAACAAGTATTATTTATATTAATTTTTTTAAATATTTGTTGAAGTTTTGATAAATATTTATAAATTTCACAAAATTAGATAAAATTATATCACTTTGTATTCTATGTTAAATTTTTAATATGAATAGAATGAATTTTTAATGAATCTTTATAGAATATTATTAAAATTATTTGAAAAATTATTTTTTAACTTTTGTAAAAATTTTTTTTTAAATATATATATATATATAATAAACATAGAATAATTAAGAAAGTAACAACTAAAGCATTTTTAGTTAATATGTAATGTTGTATTCATAAAAAATCTAAGAAAAAAATTCATAAAAAATTCTTAGATGTGAAATTAAAAAATGTAAAAAGTATTTTATTAATATGTAATGTTGTATTCATTTTTTACTCAATTCTTTTCCTTAATTGTGTTTTAACCGAATTTCACCTTAGATGAAACTTGATTAAGCCCTAATTTAATAAAATTGAAATTTAACTTAATAAAAACAAACAAACAAACTCTAAATATAATGAATTTAATCAAACCCTAAAGTTGAGTATAATGTGCTTTAATAAAAAAAACCCCCGAGATTATTGATGCACCCTAGTGTGTGCTATTTTTCTGCGTGTTTATGTCAATTTAATTCCCCTGAGACGGCGTCAAAAACTTGACCTGACCCGAAGTTACGCAGTAATTTAGCTTTCAAAAATATGACAAAAAACTTGACCCAATTTATATCAAGTATTTAATGTGCAAAAGTTAAATGTTATATAAAATATATAAATTAATTCACATATTATGGGTTTTACGCAAGTGCATGTATCGCTTCAAGTAAAATAGGGCTTTCCATAAAAACCCTAGTATCAATCCCATGAAGAAGCGAGGTAAGAGGTCCTTAGTCAAATTCTAGTCTACTAGTATTAGTCATTAGTTTGGAAGATCGATTTAAGTGGTTTTTCTAACAAGTACTCCTAAATGTAAGTCTTAAGTTTAAAACAACTAATAACTATTCCTAAATGAAAATATTAATTCTAAAGATAACCTTTTTTAGATGTTAGAATCTGCTATTCTTATGTAGTGAATTAGATAATGTAAAGGAATGAGATACATTAAATATTGTATGTGTCAAATAGGAGTAATTTTAATTCTCTACCCTCAGTTAAGTTTATAGAGAATCATTGGTTAATCTTAGGTTTAGTCTCTAAATTTGTGGTTAGGTTGGTGGAAACTGGCTCTCACTCCAGAGCTCACACTTCTCTTCCCCTGAAGGCTAACTCTCGTTTTAGTTCTTAAAACTAAGACCAAATTGGTGATTTTAGTCTGTCATCCTAGAATCTCCAATTCTTCGCCCAGTAATATATATATTTCCCTATTTATTTACACTCAACCGCCATGAACTTCACCATCCATGAAATTTGAATGTGGTTCCACTTTGTTGAGAATTACACCGCCCTCTCAGGTCTTAATGCAATTACAACAAATTTTAACACTATAATAGACCCTTATTATAATATAAAGAAAGTGCAAGTAAAAACCATTACATTTATAATCAAAACTTCTTCTAGCATGCATCCCAATATCCTAAACATGAATCCTACTCATTACAAAAGAAAAGTGAAAGGAAAATAATGACATAATCTTCTCATGCCACTATTTCTTAATAAAAAGAAAGAGTAAGAAAGATACATCACAAAGCACGAAGAAAACAAAACGGAAAACTTCTTTTCATCAAAGCAAATTTACTAGATAAGTGTTTACAAAATTATAAGATAATAACACAATATTAAACTTTTTTCTCTTGAAAGAAAGATAAAATCTCTCCCACAAAGTCTCCGTTGGTTCATGCAATGCTAGTACATCTCCTTACAGATTCTCTCAAAATCCCCTCTCTGATCTCTCCAAAAAGGTAAAAATCTACATTTCTACTTCTATTCTAAGATCTATAAACATTCTCCATATTTTTCCACACACACTTTTTTTGACATAAAATCACTTTTTTATAGTGTAGGACGAATTTCTCAAGAGATGCCTCAAGCAACCTTCCAAAAATTGTACAAATTCAATGTATATTGGCAAATAACCGTCTCAGGCGTCGTCGGTTCCGTTTTTGGGCAATGTCGGCTCCGTTTCTCATCGTTCTCTGGACTCTGGCACCGTCGGCGCCACCTTGCAGCAGCTCCACCATTTTGCTCCGGTTGGCTCCGTTTTAGTTTCGTTTCGCCCCGTTTCAGTTGCGTTGTGTTCAAACTAGATAGCCCTACAAAATAAGCATGAAAACAACTTTTCTTTAAAGTGTAATTTCATTTAAAAACATGTGAGAAGTATATTAAGCATAGAAAGACATATTGAAATGTGTCAGGCCAGAATTTTCTTTCTTGCTCGTTTTAGCTTCAAATTGCACCAGTTTTGCTTCATTTACTAAAAAAGTCCATTTCTTGTACCTGAAACCAAAAATATGCAAAATACTTTCCTTTAAAGTGTAAAATCATTAAAATTCATTAAAAGTGAGCATAAAATATATATGAAAAATGAGGTAAATTTTAGGCGTATCGATTATCATTTTCTCTTTCAAGATCATTGTATGACTCAAAACTTCATTTTGAAAGTTGTATGATAATTGTTATCACATATAAAGACCATTCAAATAAGTTAGACGATCTTATGAAATATTTTTTTTGTAAAATTCTTTCGTTCAACTAGCCATGCAAGAATATTATTTTCTCACTAACCATAAATTTATCATTTCCTCCAAGGGCCAGTCTAGTGATAAAAGTTGATATTTCGTAAATTGCATAATCTTTAACAACACCTCAAGAATATTGTTTTCTCTTCCAAGATCATTGTAGGATTCAATTCTTCATTTTGAAAGTTACATAACAATTATTGTCACATATAAAGACCATACAAAATTTTGATAACTTTTTAAAATACTTTTATGTAAAACTCTTATATTCAACTAGCCATGCATGAAAAGTGCATTCTTACTAACCGTAAAATCTTCATTTTATCCACAGACCAATCAGGTGATCCAATTTATATTCCATAAATTGTAAAATCTTCATGATCACATATGAGGGAAAAAAAAGTTTGTTTTCATTGGGCACTGTTTGAAAAATATAATTATGCACTTAGATTTTTATGCATAAGAAAATGATCTCACATAATAATTTTTTAACGAGTCATTATTTTCAAATTAGACTTTGTTATTGGTTTGTATCTTCAAAACCTTTCAAATGAGCCCCTTCTAAACCAAAATTTGACTCCGTTTGGAGACCTGTTGAGCCAACAATAATCAAGAGAGAGAAAAACATTATTTCAATAATGAAAGGATAATTTGCTCATTAACCAAAATGAACTAAAAATGAAATTGTACTTCAACAAAATTTTATCCAATAAAGTAAATTAAAATCTATTTCAAAATCCATGAATTTTCTCTCTCTAGAGTTTGAGGCCACTTTGACTTGAAATATCTTGACATGAAAATTATTTTGATCAAAACCACTAGCACCACGGAATTTTTTGTATTTTTCTCTACTTAATGTGCCTAAGTTAAAATTTTGACTACAACCACTTTGTAACTACCATTGCACTTCAATTAGCCATAACTTGAGTTATATATCTCCTTTATCAAAATGGCTTAAACCATCGAATTCCTTGTGTTCCCCTCTCCAAATTGAGATCCATTTGTATTTTTCCATAACTACCCTAACTGCCTTGCAAATTACTAAAATACCCTCCATTTTTCTATAATTTTTCAATATCCTCTTGAATCTATCCCTCCATTCCTCTCCTTTAATCCATTTAGTTGACCTTCCGCCTCATCAATCCACCCCCATCATTCTCATTGGTCCACTTAATCCCATAACTACCCCCACTCCCTCTCTGAATTATGACCCCAACCTCTCTTCTCATTCTTCTCCTCTCCTCTCCCATTCACTCTCTCGGTTTCCCCCTCTTACCTCTCCAAGCCGAGCCCCCTGCTCCTTCCTCTTCCCCACATCCTCTCTTCTCCACTCCATGAAACCAGACCATCATCAAGGAATGCAAGGGAGGAAAGGAATCAAGGAGACTAAGACAAGGAAGAACAATCACATTAAGGAAGAACATCAATAAAAGGAAGGTAATCTCAAACACTTGTATGTTAATTCCTTTCAAAATTTGCATGAATTGAACCATGATATTTGTCTCATTCCTCTCTGATTTTGCATGAAGTAAATCATAAAGTTTGTCTCATTCCTTTCTATTTTTTGCGTGAAGTGAACCATTAAAATTGTGTTCTTTCCTTTCTAATTTAATTGTGGTATGAATTAAACCATCAAGTTTGTGCTCATTCATCTCTAATTCAATTTCTACATGAAGTAAATTGTAGAATGTGTGTTCTTTCCTTTCCAATTTTGTTGTGCCTGATGTTAACTATAGAGTTTTTCTCTCTTTTTTCTTAGTTAATGTGTGTGTTGCCTCTCTCTTACTTTTGACATGAAAAAATCCCTCTCTTATCACTCTTTTATGTTGAATTTTATTTCCTTTCCCTATTTCATCCACTTCAACTCCAAAAACAAATCCCTAACCCACTATACTCACCCAAACCGAAACCCTAGCCTAATAAATCCCCCAAACCAAAACCCTAACCAAATAAATAACCCAAACAAAAAACTTGAACCACTAAACCCACTTGGATTGAAACTCTATCCCTCAAAACCAACCAAGAACAAGACCTGACCTGCTTAAATACCTTAAACGAAACCTAAACCTACTAAAGAAACCTAATCCATAACTCTAGACCATCTAGATTATCTTAACCAAAGCCTAACCCACTAAAATATCATTTAACCAATTAACACACTAGCTTAACCAATAACCCACCAACCCTTTAAATCCTTGAAACCCTTAGACCATTAGCATCCCTTAACTCAAATCGAGCCTCACTTAAGCTAAACCCAATTAAACCAAGCCTAATATACCTTAGTCAAGACTTACATGGCCAAATCTACCCACGATCGAGTCTAAATCTACCCTAAACCCATCTGCCTAAGCCTAAAACCACTTAATCCTAGCTTAAACACGTCCTTACCCAATAATAATAAAAAAAAACAAATGAAGTGAGAGAGGAAGTATAATAAAGTGTATGTGTGTGTATGTTTTAGTGTATGTGTATGTGTCAATTTGTTTACTCGTATGTGTGTATGTGTTAACGTGCTTATGTGTAAGTATGCACGTGTTAATGTGTTTATGATTGTGTGTGTGCATGTGTGTGTGTGTGTGTGTGTGTGTGTGTGTGTTAATGTGCTTATGTGTATGTGTGTGTGTGTGTGTTAATGTGTTTATGTGTAAGTGTGTGTTAATGAGTAAGTGTGATGATGTGCAAGTGAATCGGTAAGTGAATCTATGATAATGTGTAGATGAATATGTATAGGTGAATAATAAACATATGTACGGATGTATAAATAAGGATATGTTCGTATAAATGAGAATGTGTGAGTGTGAGTGTATGTGTGTGTGTGTTTGTGTGTTAACGTATGAATGAGTGTATTAATGTGTGTAAGAATGTGTGTAGGTCAAAATATTTGTGTAATTATGTGTATGGGTGTGTTAATGTGTGTATGTGTGAATAACTAAGTGCATGTGCATATGGTAGAACATATAATTGATAAGTCATGAATTTACATAATTTTTTGTCATTAAATACCATGTTAATAGTCGCATATATTATGATATTATGCTTGAGAAATGCATTTTTGTTGTCTGTGTATATTACATATTTTAGTACACTTCGAAAAGGAAAAAAAGGATTAAAAAGTACAAAAAATGGGGTTTCACTCAAGAGGCCCATTAGTTGTGCACACACATGCAACCAATGTGTGTGCACATGCACACCGTGCCTTGCATGCACACAAAAACATAGCCTATGCGCATGTGTGTGCACCCACGTGAGTCGGCGTGCATGCACCCATGGTTGCACCCCTATGCACGTGTGCAATTCTGACCATATGCTAGCCAAATCTAGTTCCTCCGCGGGCTGCTGTCACAAATAGATTGCGAGCACGTACGCACACCCCTGGCGCAAGCTTTTGCAACAAAAGTTAGCCTTTGCCAAACTTGTCATTAGACTTGCCAAATCCAGCAGAGTGCACGTGCGCCCTTGAGCATGATCTCCTGTTGAAACTCTAATTGTTAGGATTTTGACCAATTTGGCAAAATTTAATGTATATTTAAGACCTCTAATGTATGACCTACGTATAAAAACATATTTTGGTGATTGTGAAAATACTTCTTCCCTATAGATTGTGCCTCCAAGGTTAGGGAAATTCTTTTGGAGCTTTTGAGAGTTTTCTTCTACAGCTTCGCTTGAGAGAGTATGTTCTTGTTATTTTGTCTTTTTCATGATTATTTTTTAGCTTTATATGACATTGTAAGGTGAGATTGAGGGCAATTTGTATGAGGGAAATCCATGAATGTTTGTATTGATCAGAAAGAACATTAATGTATTGCAACGTACTGTGTGGCTCGCTCATTAGTTATCTATGATTCTATTTAGCTATGATTTTCTTATATTTTATGGAGGATGAATTGTGACACATTTTTAGAACTATGACATATTGATTTTCTGTTATGATATTTTCTGAGATTAATGTTATTACTGCTATATTTACTCTTTGCGCTTACTTGTTGTTACCCAATTTACCGTTATTGCATGTGACATGTTATGGAAAAAAAAAGTTTGACGGAAACTCTTTACTTCTTTACTTTTTATGAGATTGATAGTAGTTTACATAAATCAATAAAAAATTTTAAAAATGTTAAAATGGTAACTCATTCTAGGAATTCTGAAACAATCAACCTGGCTATCAAAAATTCTTTTTACAAAAAATGGGATAAATGTAATTTAGGAAAAATTAATCTTTATGTTACAATAATGAGGTTTCGAAACTTAACAATTTTAAACTACACTTAATCAAAATTCAAGATAATTTAAAAAGTGTAATTAAAATATTAAGTGGCAAACTAAATATATTTTGAGCCTTTTCAGCTTTTAACTAGACCAATTTTATGTTGACTTAACTTTTAATTGAAATACAACATGACGGATGATATTAAAAACAATCATTTTTTAGACTTATCGCTTAGGAGAAACTAAGTTATCATAATATTTAAAAAGAAAAGAAAAAAAATGTATAACCAAATATCATAATTCTCAAAGGAAATAAAAGATGAAAAAGAAAAAAAAATTTAAATTAAAAAGAAAAAGAAGAAATAAAAAAAAGATTTATTAAGATGAAAAGCCTGAGAAGAAGCTTGAGGTTGGCACAAAAATTGAACGAGAAACTTGAAAGATAGCTTTGAAGAACTTAAGGTATAAGAATTTTCAAGATTCCTTAATGAAACATATCTAATGTTATTTTTAAGAAAAATGTTAAACATGATGAAGTTGGTTAGTTTCATTGAAATTGCATTAAAATATCTAAGGTTAGTGAAATATTTTAACTCCACCAATTTAAGAATGTTTGGGTTTTATTGGAGGCAAAATGAATAGAATTATAAGAAGAACTAAATTATTAAACATTAAGAATAATCAATCCGTGAATAACATTTATACACTTCTATTTTTCTATTGATAAACATGTTAGATGTTTTAGAAATCTACATGAGTTCATAATTTATTCTAACAAGGCCACACCGATCTACGTGCTTACTTTAAGGGAAGTAATGAGTAAGCTTGGGGGGATTGATGCGATGGGAATACATAATTTGTTGGCATTAAATATCATGTTAATTATCCCATTTGTAATGATATTATACTTGAGAAAGGATTTTTTGTTGTGTGTGCAAATTACATGTTTTAATACATATGAAGAAGAAAAAGGAATGGATTTTGAGCAAAAAGTATGAAAAAATGACAGTTCGCACAAGTAGCCCTCTAATTGCACACATGTACCCAAGTGTGTGCACTTGCACACTACTCCCCTGCATGCACGTGCAAATGCAGCTTGTGTGTGTGCACACACACCAGCGTACATTGGTGTGCATGCGCCAGTGTGCACTAGCGTTTGCATCTCTGGACATGCACACAATTCTGACTTGTGATATGTGGTGCTCTTTCACTTGCCAAAACATTCCACAGGCTTGTGAAATCTAGTTCCTCTATGCGCCACTATCTCAATTGGATTTTGCACACGTGCACGTTGTCACAACTAAAGCCAGCCTTTTCCATACCTGCCACTGGAATTGCAAAATCTAGCTATGCACGTGAGCGTGATTGCATTCATACGCATGCCAGCGTAAAATGCACTCCCCCATGAGTGTGCACTTGCACACTGATACACCTAAAATATATAGTCTTTATGTACACTATACATATTTTTGAGATATTATGATTTAATAAAAGATATTTATGTGTTTTCTTTCAAGTACAATCAAATGGATGAAAAATGGTGAAATGAGTGAAAAATGATCAAATTTGGAGCAAAAATGAAGAAGGTGTGAAATTGAACTGAGGCGCCTAAGCGCCCAAGACTAGCGCTTACGCTCCAGTGAAACAGAGACAGCCACAATAAGCGCCTAGTACCCCGCGCTAAAGCACCAAGAGTAGTTACTTGATGATTCAATGAATTTGGATGAATTATTGAAGAGGTGTTTGAAGTATCCCTTGGTGAAAATATGGGAATTAGTTAATTGACACAAAAATTCATTCAGTTGACTTTTGAAAGAAGGCAACTTCTAGAAGATTCATTGAATGTTGACATATTTTAAAGAGACACCAAAAGAGACACCAAAGCACCTTTTGGAAAATCATAAAAGAAGACTTGAATTGGATTGAAGAACCCTCCTACACGCCACTCCCCTAGCGTCCACCATAGCCGCACCACCGACTTCTCTCTCATAAATTAATTAGGATATGTTTAGAGAGAAGAAGAGAGGAGTTGTAATGTGTGAGTAGAGAGTATTGTAAGAGAAGGGAATATAAGAGATTCAAAGGAACTTCAAGATTTTGGTGGAGAGGATTTGAGATAAGTTTTTATCTTTATGACTACATTTGATTTTAATTTAGACTTCTTGTTTGATTGCATGATTTCTACTTTCAAACTTAAGTGTGGTTGTGTTTTCTCCATGAATTCTGAGTAATTTTTTTTTATCTTTTTTCTTAGAATAATAAGTGATTAAGAATTGGATGGAAGTTGTGTGAAGTATTAATCTTTAGTGTTGGAATAAGTTGTGATGATTTTTAACCATGTTTTTTAACCATGTACTTCATTTAATTTTTAACCATGTACTTCATTTACTTTTTGGTTTGACCAATTAAGATGTTAATATTTGTTGTGATAACATGTGATAGTATTGTCTCAGTCATCTCAGTCAACTAATGGTAAGAATCACATGAGAATATATGTATGAGAATGTAATTCATATGGTTAAGTGCAAATAAATAGGGAAATAAACTTTGAAGGGAAAATGATCTTTGAAGGGTGTAGCTTTGAAGGGTGTAGAGTTAGAGGACTTTAGAGTGACAGGCTAAAGCCCCTAGTTTGGTTTATAATTTTAGGTTTTGATACAAGATATTAGCCCCCAGTTGGATGGAGAAGAGGGAACTCTTGAGTGAAAGCCAGTATCTTCCTTACCTAGCCTATCTTCAAGACTATTCAAACTTTAAATTAATCAATATTCTTTCTAGCATCTCTAGTAAGTGTAAAGAATACTATTGCTCATATTTGATACAACACAATTTGAATACTTCCATAACGAAATTCTTATACTTGTTACTGATCATGATAAGGAAAAAATATTCTATTGATATTGTCTTCATCTTACAAATATCTAGTTACAGTTCTTAATCAAAAAGTTCTATATTACTTGATAATGATACGTATACTTGCGTAGTATCTCATATTTAAATATAATAATTGCATTCTTATTTTCTTTAAAATCAAGTTTTTGGTGCCTTTCTAAAATAAGAAATATAAGTAAGGAAAAATTAAGAATATAATTGCAGACATCGTAGTACTGTCATATAAGAACGAGATCAACCACCTCTTAGACTAAGTAAACTAGGGTACCCCGACAACCCTAGGATGATGGAGTCATGGACATCTTGACTGAGTTATCTAAATTTCAAAAATTAACAAACTAAAATATAATTGTCCACTAACTTTGCTTTGCATAATTACTGAAGACAAAGATAGACGTAGCCCTAGATTTACTCTACATGTTATTAGGGTGTGCTAACTTTATTTTGTAGTGATGGACATTCAAAATTTGGATTGAAGGATGAACCTCAACTGAACATAGACCTATATGATAGTTTAAAATCTTTGGAATTCTACTACCCTTAGGATAAAATGTTGAAATTTCATTCATTGATAACAACACTTAAACCTTTCAAGAATAGATAGTAACTTCAATCGAAACGTTTCTTAAGTAGTTTTGATTACTTAAGGTGTAATTAAGTATAAGGATTTACCCTTATAGGAGAAGTTGAACCCCAACATAAGTGACCTGAACTAAAATTTCTTGTTATAGGGGTTTGTTATTCATAGGTTCTCTTTATGGAGATGTTTTAAAAGTATTTGAAAACCAATTTTACTTCGGTCAAGCTCTTTGGAGTGGGCAATATAGAACTTTTTAAAGTATTTGAAAACCAATTTTACTTCGATTCACCTCATGAAAGTACTTTCCCCCACATTCTTCTTTTGTTTGACTCTATTATTATTATCATCATTCCTCCTTGAATTCTCACTTCTCAAGATCATTGATATGATTTGAAGTATAGAAGCATCAGAAGAGTGGGCAATATAATGGAATTCAAACTGGTGACTCCACAACAACAATAACATCAAACAAATAACAAAATGAAGATCTGTAGTGCTGCTTCAGGTAGCACTAATAACTAAATCCTAACAATAACAACTACTATAGTAATCAAAGTTTTGAACTATAATATAAATTATTGTATCATTTGGTACACATATGATATATGACATAATATAAGTTATGCTCAAGAGTGCGCTTTAAAGGCCATGCGCCTTCATCTCAATTCATAAGTATTTTAAGTTCTTGGTAAAATCATATTGAAATAACCTATTATTACAACACTTACATAAGAGAGATATCTTGGATACACCATATTTAAACTATCTCATATAACTTTTTCGTTTATCTCAATAAGAGATATAACTCAACCTTCTTTTAGTTACAAATTAGGACAATTATATATATACATGGATGATTTTTAAAATATTAAGAAGTGTGTTTTATCAATTATTTAATCAGTTATATTTTTACCATTTTAAACTATCAATCATGGGTTTTCCAATCCAAAGGTTGGGTTTCCAGTCTGATGATTATTTTAATATCTTCCTCTCTAATGATCTCAATGCGTAAGCCTTTGGAATCCTTTTTGCAATCATTTTCCCATAATAAATAAATGGTAAGTGACAATACCTCATTTATATAATCCACATAAAGGGTTATGCCAAATTCTCCCATAATATTTGTTATCATTACGTTTCGCATTTTTGCTTTTGTTATGGCTGCTTGATTATCATAATTTATTAACATAGCATATGCCGGTTTGCCAATGTAAGATAAACAAGCTCAAAAAACCTTTAATTCACTCCGCTTTTCAAGTTGCAATTTTAAGTGCTATAAATTCTTCTTTCTTAGTAGATCTAAAAATTAATGTTTGTTTATTAGAATTTATAATACCCTATCAACATAAAATGTGAATATCTACTAGTGAATTATGTATCATTATTATCAATAGTCCAAATAACATCACAATATCCTTCTAGTACTATAAAAAAACCACTACAATTAATGCAATAGTTTATCATCAGTAATTCAACTAGCATCATAACATCCCTCTAGTGTCATAGAAAAATCACAATATTGAATGTAATAGTTTATTGAGTCTTATAAATATTTAAAAATTATTTATATTGCTTTCCAATGAGTTTCACTTGGGTTACTAGTATATCTAGTGAAATTTTCTACAACATAAGCAATATCAGGCCAAGAATAATTTCTTAGATGCTTAAGACAATCAGCTATTTGTGAATATTTTAATTGTAATACGCTATCACCTAAATTCTTAATAAGATGTAAACTAGAGTTATATGGAGTGTCTACAGTATTTATATCCTGATAATTAAATTTCTTAAATTGTATATGAATAAAATGTGATTGTGAAAAAAATTATTTATATTTCTATTAAATTTTCTGCCTAATATTACATTACATTTACCTAATCATTCAAATTGATTGAAGTTAACAAAAAATAATTAATATTCTTAATAATATCTAAAATTGTGCTAAAAATTAAAATATCATCCGCATAAGGATGTAAAATAATATAGCATATCAATAGTCTTAATATAAATATATTTTTCAGAATCACTAATCAATTAGTTATATGATAATATTATTTTATCAAAATTTTATGTCATTATTTAGGAAGTTCATTTAATACATACTATGAATTTACTAATTTACAAACTTTATTTTCTTGAACTTTTACTATAATTAAAATTTCAGATTGATTCATTTAAATTTCTTCATCTAAGTTACCTTTTAAGAATATGGTCTTTACATCCATTTGATATAAAACTAGATTATATGCTGAAGATAATAATGAAAGCAAAAGTATAATAAAAATTCTTCCAATAGGAGAATAAATATCAAAATAATCAACAACACATTTTTGTTTATTTCATTTGGCTACTAATCTTACTTTATATTATCTATATATCCATCTGAATTTAATTTCAACGTGAAATCTAATTACATCCAATAAGTATACAATAATGAGATGAATCATAAAGTACTCAAGTCTTATTTGATAAGATCATAGAATCTATTTCATTATCCATGGCCTCTTATAAGAAAATATCTATAAATTTATAACTTCTTCAAATTTGAAAAGATCATTTTATAGAATAAATGTTTCACTTAAAAGAGAATAAAAATCATCACCTAGATTTTTTTCTCTTCTAATTTTCTTACATTTTTAAATATTTTTCTTATTTTGACTAGTTAAAATAGTATGATCATTACTTATTATAAATTTTTTATATTGATGATTCTTTTTTATCAATTGATTTTATAATTATTTCTTTCATAAGTAATATATTTTAAAAAAAAAATTGTCATCTCTAGATTTATAATTTTATTATTAGAAATATCACTAATATATGAGTTAATAATAAGAAATCCTATAAAAACACCATCTACAATTTTATATCCTAAATCTCCTTTTTAATATTCTAGAATGAATATTTTAGCTAAATAACTTCAAATTCTTAAATATCTTAAATTTAAGTTTTTTATTTTTTAAAAAATTTATAAGATATTTTATTAGAATCATAATAAGATCATACAATTTAAGATAAAATAAGTTGTTACTAAAGCTTCCGTCATATATTATTTAGTAAATTTGAGAAGATTAACATTATACTTATTATATCAATTAATATTCAATTTTTTGTTATTCTACTTCATTAGATTAAGATGAATATAAAGAAGTAACTTAATGTATAATATTTTTCTTACAAAAATTATTAAATAAAAGTGAAATATGCTCCCCATCTTTAATTGATCATCTTAAATTTCAAAATATATTTATTAATTGATTTTCTACTTCTAATTTCTTCTTCTTAAACATATCAAAAACTTTATATTTAGTTTTCCTTAAAGAAATAATGAAAATTTTTGAAAATAATCAATAAAAATAATAAAGTATCTTTTACTACCTATAATCAAATTATCATTTAAATCACAAACATTACTATGTATGAATAAGATCTAATAAATCATTTTGTTTAACGAAAGTATATTTAAGGGATTTTCTAGTGTATTTTGCTTGAGAATAAATTTCACACTCCACATTTTTATTTCTATCATTTTTGGACAGTAAATTCAAATGCATCATCCTTCCAATTATTTTATAATTTACATATTTTATATTTTATGCTAAATATCAATTGAAATAATTAATAAAATGGAGGAATTTACACAAGGTGTTATTGCTACATAATAACAAATTTAGCTTAAATAAAAAATGGCATAAATATCTAGTTTCAACAAAAGATCTATTTTGGGTTATAATAACCTTATTTGACTTAAATACAAGACAATAATCATGTTAAACAAGTATTTAACTACTATTTAAATTTCTACTATTATTAGGTAATGTAAAATTGAATATAATTTGAAAACTTTTCTTGCTCTCAAATTTAGATCAATATCTCCTACTCCAACCGGGCTTGTTAATGCTCCATTGTTCATGCTACACTTCCTCATAGTGTATATTGATAGGCAAAAAAAAACTAAGACTTAACAAAACTTACATGTATAGTCACCTTGGCATCTATCCATTAATTGGCAGAATAATATGAAAAATTAATTCAAATCTAGAGCTACCATGCCTCAAAGGAAAAGATTAGAAATGAAGTGATCATATTAATTTGTGGTTGAGAGTGATTTTGCTCAAAATTTTGCTTTTTGTTCATGTCTTATCTTTCTGATAATATCATGCATTTACAAGATGCTTGGTTCTCCCACATATCCGGTATGTAATCACATTATGTTTTTTTTTTCTTTTTGCTATTCTTATGTGAGATTTATCTCTTAAATTTTTTATAAAATGATTTAAAATTTTTTATTTTAAAAGAATTTTTTCTGTTAAAATGACATGCATTTGATATTCAATTTTAGTGAGATTTTTATCATTTATTATTATTTTTTTCTACTCTAAGTGATAACATACTATCATCAAGAGACATCTTATTTCTACTATGCTTAAGTGTTTGCACAATTTGAATCTATCATGAGGATAATTTTTTTGTTATTGATGCAAACATAAATGCTTCCATCATATTTATGTCATGTTCATTTAAATATTGAATAATATTATGATATTTATTTATTTGATCAAATATAGTATAAGAATCCTCTAATTTATATTCATTGAATGATTCAATCGAATCTTTTTCTAAGCTAATATTTTTATTTTGTATTTTGATTCAAATGTTTTCCAAAGTTCAAAAGAATAAATTGACATGTAAAATATTTCAAAATGATTATTAGAAAGTACACTGAACAAGTTTGTGATCAACATAAAGACCCCAATTTAAGTAAAAAATGCAAAAAAAAAAGGACAAATATAACTAAGCAAATGGTGAAAGTACGAGCATGAAAGACTTGTAGCCGATTTTTCAATTTTCATAAATTTAAAAAAATATTTTCTATAGTGCGTTGTGAAATACTTTGCACTGTTTATACCCACCATTTATTTATGGCGATGGTTTCTCAATACGAAGATTGACACTTTTAAAAGTTTAGGTGTAGGGTGGTGGAAGGGGAAGATCAATAATCGCTCCACAACGGAGAGCATTCAAAGGCATGTTGTACTCATCCCTGAGAGATCGCTCCGGTGAGAGAACGCTAATATAAAGCTGTTGCCCAAGATAGCGGCGGTCCCAAATCTCAGACCTCAAGTTCCACATACCAGCATTATCAAATGTCAACATGATTGCCGTCCATGAACTGGGATACACCTGGATGGTGTGCCTGCTCACAGCATCAAGCAAATTGTACGTGTTTCTATTCTCTGGGCACCACTTGCCAGGTCCCATTCCAACTGGGAAGAAAGAATAACCATTGAGATGGTATGACTGAATGCTCCTCTCAGGGTTCTCAAGTATGATCTCAATAAACGTCCTGAACACTGTCGTGATCACGTTAGGGGCTATAGTGACAAGCGTGCCGGGAATTGGGGGCTCGTCCGAAATTTGGTTGTACTTGAAAACAGTGCCATTGATCCCAAAATACTCGGCAAGCTTAAGAGGTACAGTGGGGTCAGTGTGAGACACACCGTTGAGTGCAAAGCGAAGCTTTTCGTCGACTGCAGAAGTTGAGCTGGCGAGCTTAATTGTTCGAGTGATGTTGATCTGACCGTAGTGGTATGAGCCCTGTGGGTTGGGTCTGGCAGCGCTGGCAGTGAGATTCCAACGGAATGAGCGCCATTGGTTAAGAGACCAAGCCCAAGTCGTTGGTGCGGAACGGAGGTCAGGGTTTGCCGGGATGTTGCTTCCGCTATAGCGGATGATGGCGGTAGTGGTCTGAACCGTTTTTTGAAACCGAGTGGAGGCCACAAGGTAGTAGTCGCGTGGAGATTGGTCTGCTGCGACGAGCACGGAGTAGCATTGCCCGGCATGGACATCCAACGAATTGTAGACGTTCTGCACAGTGTGGCTGCCGTCTACTTCCACCAACTTCAGTGTATGCCCCTGAATTCTGAACTTATGGTCGGATGATCATAATTAGTCAACGAGTAATATTACTACATTCTCACAGAAATATAATATATATATCTATGTGTGTGTGTAGATGTTGTTATAAACTTTTTTACTTAAATGGCTCAATTAGTAGTAAAAGAGGCGAAATTTTAAAATGACATAAAATGCCTAGTATCAGCGTCTAAGCCACGTCAGCTTACAATCACCACTAACACTAACGTGGCAATCAACTTGTTTAAAAAAATTTTTAATCTGTAGAATTGTTAAAAATTTTGTCATCAATACACGGATCAAATCTCAATTTTAAAATAAAATTTTAGTTTTTGAACTTTCTTTTAGACATAAAAAATCAAATTTCTGCCATCAAATCAAACTTAAGGTGAGAATTCGAAGGCAAATCGCAAGAACGGAGAAAAAAAATAAAAAGAGCCTTCGTTGCCGGTATTCCTTAGCAATAGCAAGAACGGGGGAAAAAATAAAAAGAGCCTTCGTCGCCAGCATTCAATGGCAAATCGCAGATCTAAACACATGCATACCAGTCAAATTACACGGTACAAGAGAAACAAAATAAAGAAATATAGAAGAAGATGGGTACCAAACCATCGTCGCAGGAAGCCTTCTTCGACGGTAGCTAAAGTTGACTGCGGAGTTCGGCGCCGGCTGTGGATAAGAAGACCGAAAGGGTCGAGTTTCGTTTTTCTTCAGGAAGGAGTCGAGAACAGCATGATCGGAGATATGGCAAAACGAATAAGAAATTTGAAATTTAGGGCATTCGGTGAGTCAGCAACAGAGTTGCCTAGTCAGCGGTGACTCAGTTCTGCTGGCAAGTGACATAAAAGAGGACTGGACGACTTCGTCAATTCTCAATATTTTTTATTGTCAATTTAATAAAAAATTAAACATATCATTTTAAACATTTCGCCAATAAAAAGACAGGTTTACTTTTTTATGGTAATACATTTATATTACATATAATTTTTAAAAGTATATTAATAATATTTAAATTAAATAAAGATGAGTTTATCGAACTTAAAAAATTTCATTTGTTGTCGCTGAACAAGATTTTAAAGATCCATTTTAATCTATTTTGATTTAAGTTTACAAAAAACGAATTTCAAACAAGGCACACCTTGATTATAATTTGTCAATTTAGAATTTGATTATAAACGTTGAAAATAGTATTTTCACACCGCACCTACCTAAGTGCGGTGACAGCTTTCTAGCAGCAGTCTGACTTTTCCGAAAAAAATTAAAATTTATAATAGTCACCACACCTAGCTTATCAGCAAATTATTCAATAAGCTGCAGCTGCCCCAAACAGACCTTAAGTTTACAAAGAATGTATTTCAACCAAGATTGACACACCTTGATTATAATTTGTCAATTTAGAATTTGATTAGAATAAAAATATTGGTGCTTTAGTGAGGTCGTGGACCAAATTACCTGAAGTTGAGCGATGCCTTGAGCCCGACATTGCACACGCGGAAGCGGGAGACGTTACCAGCCACGCGAATCCGTTGACAAGCACACCGCGAGCGCGGGTGAGGCGTCGGCCAGAGTCGAGCATGCGAGCAAGGTCCTTATGGCTGATGCCGTACCAGTCGGACATTAGCACGTCAAACTCATCCGCAGGCGGGTCAAATGGAACGGGGATGAGAAGGCGACTATGGACGCGAATTGGCCCATACCCACCAGCAGCCTTCTGCATGCCAATGCTGGGGTAGTAATAGAAGCTGCCGATCTGGTCCTTTGGTTGCCAATGGTAGGTAAAGTTTTGGCCGGGTGGGATTGGGCAGTTGGTGCCCGGCATGCCGTCCTGCCAAGAGTTCTTGCGCTGCTGGATGCCGTTCCAAGAAAGGAGGAAAGGCTCGTCCAGTTGGTTGAACACGTTTACGACGATATTGTTGTTGCTGGTACAGTTGATAACGGGTCCCGGGAATTGATTATTGATCATGATTACTTTTTGGGGGACACCGAAGGGGGAGATGATGCCGTAGCTCACCGTCCATGTGAAGTAGAGGTAAGGGTCCTCAGACCGAGCGGATATGAAGATGAGGAACAAAACAGCGAGTGCTACCCCAGACTTCGTCGTCGACATTGTTGCTTTCGCTTGTAAAGGTTGCTCTGTTTTGATTAAGGAGAGACCTTAGCGAGACATGAATGGAAGGTCCCAGGGCTTATTTTGAGGGGATTGAGAGGCAGAGCTAGCCTGGGAAGAGGATTTAGAGAGACAAGAGGTTGAGTTGTTTTATAGGAAGAGAAGCGTAACTTGTCTTGCCAAATTTGGATCCGAGGTGGCGGTTTAATTTGGAAGGAAGGAGAGCTCTGCATTCAACGGCAAATGCCAGACGGTCATGGGTATAGAAGAACGGAGGGAAGGAGAACAGAGGTTTGCTGTCTAGTCTTAATTTGGGAGGCGGTTGTTTCTTGGGGGTTTGGGCTGTGTGCCTTGTTAGTTTGGGCGAAGATGACTAATTTGGGAGAAACTTAACCGCTACTCCGCTCACAAATAGTTTAAAAAACTTTTGTTATTGTACAATAATTAAAGAAAAACCTTCTTAGATCGGAGAATAATTAATTGAGTTTGAAACAAAGGATATTATAAAATATTTTATTCAAAATTATGTATATAAGGAAGCAAAAGGCAATAAAAGGGATAATAAGAAGGATTTCATTTTTGGCGAGGCAATCATTTATTTTGTTAAGCCTAGCAATGAGGTGGAGATGGAGAAGAGGATGGAGAAGAGGTGAACGAGAATGAGGAGATAATAGAAACAATCCCTTGTTATCATATTATTAAACTCACTTTAGTTCAATCTTCTCTCGCCCAATGCTTTCCTCTATTCTTCTTTGGTTGGGTGTTTCTTTTAACAAAAAAAATTTGGCTTGGAAGGAGTTCACTAGCCTAGGATGCCCTAAAGAACTATTGGTGTAGCTACGCCTCCTTTAGGCATAGTTATGCCACTCCACAAAGCGGTACCAGCAGTGGCATAGAAATGCCAGTTGAAACCATGGTGTCACCCCAAACGGTGCCTACACACCTGACTGGTGTGATTATGTTGGTGTGGCATAATTATTCCACCACAACCAAGAGAGTGATATAATTATACCATTAGATGGGGGAGCTACGCTGCTGACCCGCTCGATGCCTCATTTTGCCTATTTCTATCACAATTCAAACCTCTAACAATTATAGTTCATTCTTTCCCCATTAAAAAGAATAGGAAGCTTTCTCATGATAGACACAACTTCTCTCCTCTTCCGCTTGGTCTTCCCCTCTCCCTCTCACTCTTCCCTCTCCCTTTCACTTTCTCATGCAAGTTTCTATTGCTCAATTTCTTTCACCTGTTCAGCCTCTTCTAACACACATATTCCTCGTCCTCCTCCTCTCTGTTCAATAGGCATCAAAGGAAATCTACTTCAAGTTGTTGTAATGTAACAAGATCTTCACCATGTAGATTCATATGTGCAATCTCCTTGCATGTGTGGCCCTACGTTAATTTGCTTTCATCTGTAAGAATTTCATGTATGGATTTTTATGCGCAATCCTATGCATAGGTGCTCTCCTTCATATGTAATCTTCATACTGTGTAGATTCTCCATATTTAGTCTTCACCATGTGTAGATTTTCTATGTACAAACTTTTTCATATATTGATGTGTTAACTATGTGAACTTGAAATATTTTCATGTGTAGTTTCACGTGCTTTCAATCACGTACACAAGCCAAGGCTTACTTCCTACTTCCCAAAGTAAGCTACTCCTAACGAATCTATTACATTCTCCTCACCTTGCTCACTGCCTTTTCCCCATTCACAAACTCACATCTGATAATGATTGCATTATTTTCCTTATTAAATCTAGCTTCATCATTAAGGATTGGAGGACAAACAAATCAATTTTTCAAGGAAAAACGGTCTCTATCCCATCAAAACTCTCTCAGTAGTTTGAAATCTCTCCAAACTCAACTGATACCTTTTACACAAATGTTTCAAGAACGGCTCAACTAAACATGCCCTCAATCAAGTGTTAAATAACACCAAACTTAGCACATAACTTCACAAACTTTTGCACGGTTAAACGATTGCATGACTATTTTGAGATTGGACAAATTTTTATTTAATCATTGCTTTAATGGCAATTTGACTTCATTTTAGGTTTTTTTTTTAGCAAAAACTCCATTATAAAATTACATTAATTAGGCTTTAATGTAATTTGGCTTGTTTGAAATAGCTTTTAAAAGCTGTGCTTTTTTTAAAACATTATATTATATATTTTTGTCAATTTGTCCAGTTCTAATATTTATCTAAAAACCAAATAAATGGCGTTGAATTGATTTCAAGCCAAAATAAAAGGGCTTACACAGTAAATAGCATCTCCACAAAGGATGCTGGCATACCTTAATTATGCATTAAACCAATATAGGAAGATTTAAATACGTACCATTTAATTCCATCATATCTACATTCTAAAAGTTAAAATAGTATTATTTTTAATGTGATGAAAAATTTGAGTTGTATAAATGTAAAAAATAAAGTTCAGATGTCAAATATGTACATAAATAAAAATTGAGTAGTATGTAGACATTAACCAATGTTGTTCAAGCAACAATGAAGACAATTTAACATTTTCAAAACTTTCCCTCGTTTAAACCAAAACTAGCATACATTTCTAGCAAATATGATTTTCCATTTCCCTTTTCTTCCTCGAATGTTATTGCCGAGTATATATCAATGTGAGAGCTTCAACTCTAAACATTTTTATAGCGAAAATGAATGGCAATCAATCAAATAAATTGAGTTGTGCGCACTTACGCAAAGCGAGATTAAAGGCAGGCTTTGCACTCTTCTCATGGAAAACTTTGCCCAAGTTTAGTGAACTACAAAAGCTTGCTGCAATCATTACCCAACTTTTTAGCAGGAAAACATGTCTTATAAATCAAGCTTTAGAGCTATTTTGTTTGAGTGAAATTAGAAGTTTTGAAATACGATGAATCTATTAACGGATCTGTCATCAAATAAGATGACAATATTTCAACTAACAAAAAGATAGAAATTATAATCATCATTTTTTAAAACCCAGGTTTGGGTTGCGTGCCTTGTTAGTTTGGGCGAAGATAACTAATTTGGGAGAAACTTACAGCAACTCTGCCGGAGAGAATTTTCTTACCTGTTGATAATACACTGACCAGCAAATTAATATTATTAGGCCGAGACGAGTACCTTTAGAAAAATGGGAAAAAAAAACAATCTTATAGCATTTTTATTCAAATTTGGAATCTAAATATTTTATTCTAACCTTTTTCATGAATCACATCAAAAAGATAGTAAAATAGGAGAGAGAAAAATTGAGAGACAGAGAAATGTCAAATAATGAACAGTAAAATGGATTCTTGATTAACCCATTTTGAAGAAATGATCTCCCTATTTATTAGAGAACGAATACAATATATTTTATTATATCTCACTTTAATAGGAGTGTTACATGATATTTTAGATATTTTACATATATAGGCCTTCAGTTTTGGTCGACGGAAACCAGTAAATCTTAGTTCGACAAGATCTATTCACCTGACTGTGTTGAATTCAGGTTGTCGATTGACCTTTGAAGACCTTCGGGTCGACTTGGCTTTATAATTTGGCTATTTGTGTTTCTCTGTCAACTTTTGATCCTTGGGTGAGAAAATTCTGTTAACAAAGAAATCTAAGTTATCAAGCTGCGAGTGAATCACAACAATCTGATAGTTAACTCAGTACTTGACGAGGATATCCTTTGATATACTCCACTTGAATACGTTATGGGAAGTTCTTGACCCCTGATGAGGAATCTTAAGGGCCTCTGTGAAATGACTAGAGTTGATGAACTTTTTTTTTGAGTTGGGTTGTGGCGAGTGGAAGACCGACGCCCTTGCTCGGCTCAATGTGCCTTGGTCTTTGGTTTGGATGGCCTGCATTCGATTGGCCTCTAGCCTCCATTCAAGGGTTTGCGCTTAGTCAAGTCATTTGGTATTCCGCTGATGAACTCCTGGTCTTTCGATCATTGATGCTTTGGTCTTACACATACGAACCTTTTGGTCTTGCGCATGTGAACCCTTTGGTCTTCTTCTTCCACCTGTGGACCTTACTTAAATGTTCTCTTTTGTCCTATTATTGTTGGATGTCCTCAATATTCGTGTTGTCGTATTTTTAATGTATATTTTTTAGTTCTCTGATTCTCTTACTTTTTGAAAGTGAAAGCTGCGATAAAAATAAGAAAATTAAATGTAAAAGTATATTAATTAATTTTGTAATCAATATTTTAATAATTACACTCCCTAGATTTATATGCCCATGTTCTCTATAAATATGGGGTGATTGGTAGCTTTGATATCAACATTTGCTTTCGCATCTGTGTCTCTTAGACAGTCAGCCTTTAGAGCATATTTATGGAAAGCGACAATAAACTTTCGAGTGTTATGCCAAGTGATGATATGATGAATAAGGCCTTTGGATTGCCCCCACTGTAGATGCAACATGAGGCGAATAAGGAACCACAGAGTGAGAAGCCCAAAAGGAAGAAGAGGTCGGAAGAAGGAAGCAGACCGGAGAGTGAAAGGTGGATGAAATAACTTTCCTATAAGAAGTAAAGGTCATATGAGTTGGTGGATGAAGTAGTCACTTTAAGACCATCGACGGGAGAGGGAACATGCTTAAGGAAGCAGGTAGAGAAATCCAACCGCTTGCACATCGATCCCTTCTCCAGTGACCCTTGGTCCGTCGCTTGATCCTTTCTTGTAGGAACTCATTAGATCCACATTGTTTGGGAAGCAAAGAACTATTGGTGACCACTATAGGCCAATGGAAAGAGGGTTGTGTGACTACCTCGCCACCACCAAGGATGCACGAGAAGGTTAGTGAGAGTGATGTCTCTTTTACAACATCTAGGTGGGATAGAATTATTGGTATGAAGAGTTTCAGTTTTGTTCTAGTTGAACTATTCTTTTCTAAAGTTTATTTTCTCTTTATGTTGTCTTTTGATATAAATATGACACTAAATAGGACGCAATGGAGAAAAATGATTCATTTAGTCGACCCCAAGTAGTGGGATTAAGGCTTTGTTGTTGTTATTTTTTTATATTTCCTAGTCAATTATAGATCGAACGATGATACACCGAAAATATATGTATTTTTAGACCCATATTTTATACTTATTTTTGATGATATTACACTTTAATGGAAGATATTTTGATATTTTTTTTGTAGGTTGTCGATTTTTAAGGCTTAAAGCAAAAAATAAAGCAAAAAGAGTAAAATTTGGAGTCAAAATGACGTTTTTGAGAAAATACTCAGCGCTAGCAGTGCCAAGGTCAGCGCCGATGACGCAGAACAACTGAAAGCTGGAGAATTTTTACTCAGCGCTGACGGTGCCATACTAGCGCTGACGGTGCCAGACTAGCGCTGACGACGCCAATGGCGGTCAGACCCCATTTCTAGAAGGTTCGATGTATTTGAATGATTTTTGAAGAGTTTTGGAGGAACCTCTTGGAGAACCTACCTTGGGCTTTATTTGGGGCCAAATTTCATCAGAAAACGGGCTCCTCTACGTTCATTTTTTCGCTCCACAACGTTCCACCACGCCACCGCTCCACAACGTT